>NW_026872423.1:0-133343 GCF_032173495.1 Musca vetustissima
AAATACAACAACACTTTTATTGTTGGTCGATTTAATATTGGGTGTAAGAGATGACGCCATATTGTTTTTGTTTGTTGTGTACATACCCATTTGGGGGAAGCAAAACAAAAAAGAGGCAAAGCAATGAAAGTGTATGACGGTGGAGCTGCAACAGCAGCGACGTCAGCATCGGCATCGGTATTTCAGCCAACCACAATGGGAGGGGTTTTTTGTTGTATGCTGTTTTGTGGTCACATTTTCATTTTTGCTCCCCAATCAAATAATTGAATGTTTTTATACAACAACCCCACCATACACTTGCAGCAAATCCGGCCACTCTCATTGGGGCACAGCAATAACAACTTTTGTACAAACATAAGGGGGAAGGGGGATGTATGGATGGCTTACGTATACGTGCAGTGAGTGTATAGTTCATGGTTGTGTGTTTAAATGAAATGGAGTATATTTCTCGTGTGTGTGTGTTTTCTCCAATCAAATTGTTGTTGTTTATATGTGGGTTGTAATAACGAGTAGTAGGTATTTTTGTAGAGCGTCGTGGTCATACAATATTATTTAATGTTGAACAAATTGTTTAAATATTTTATATTCGTTTATTGTTTTGTGTATATATGAGAAAGTATGTGTTTGTTTTTTTTCGTAACATTTCGTTAGTACGTGTTGCTTTTTTTCTTTCGTTTTCGTGTCGGCATTTTATTATTGATATTTGTTTGAAATTTTGTGTGTGTGTTTTGTTGAAAATCTAATTATCATCATAACATGTCATTTCTGAAATGCTTGGAACGAACGGACGAATAGTTGGTCGTATGGATGTAGATGGTTGGTTGTTTGTTTGGCTGGATGACCCAAAACCTCAATGAATATTTAATTGTTTTTTAAGCTTTCGTAAAGAGGGCACCGCCAGCCAAATTTGTTTTGTTTCTCATGCGAGAACAATTAATTTGTAATTGCTTTACGTTTATATAACTAATAATAATAATACGAATAAGGAGAAGTGAGTGAGTGAATACCGTTAAGCCATCATTATGTCGACCTCAAACGAAGACAATGGCTGGATGGACTTATTGTAATTGAAAATTAGGTATAGAGGGCACATTTACAATAGAAGTTATGAAATTAAAAATTTATGAGTTTTAAAAAGGAATTTATATTTATTTGTCGATATACGAAGTGAATCTATACAAATGTTTACTATTAAATCGATTAAAGGAGGATCCAATGTGTGTTTTTTTCAAGTGGAATTTCATCACTTGCCCAGTCGTTTTTTTTATATAAATAATATTAATTAAGAAAGTATGTTTTCTACATTATATGTTAAACGAAAAAAAATTAATCGAATGTTTATCTGAAAAAATTAAATTAAAAACTTCTGAATAAATGCACTACAGAAATATGCCCTATATATTCATAAGAAAAAATAAAAACTTTTTATTAGGTTGATTTGGGATACCATTTGTGTTTTGTTTATATTCAAGAGATCTATATTTGTTAAAAGTTACAGAATATGCCTACAGAATTATGTGTTTGAAAATTTAAAAAGATTACGTCATTCGGATTACATTTCAAAAAAATCATTTTCATAATTATTTTCACTGTTATAAGTTTAAATAAATTCAAAAAAAAAAAAAAAGTGACAGTTCAAATATTAGTTTGGGGGAAAATAAATCCATTATCTAAAATGTCGATAAAATCGGGGAAATGATCGAAGTTGACCGGCATGTTGGATTCAAAAAGAAGGTCGAAGTTTGGGTGCCACGCCAATTAACATAAAAAATAGGATGGATTTAATTTCCATCTGCGAAGCCTTGGTCAAACGGAATGAGATAGACCCATTTCTTAAACGGATGGTTACTGGAGATGAGAAATGGATCACATAAGATAACCCTGTGCGAAAACGATCGTAGCCAAAGAGCGGTGAAGCACCTAAAAAATTGGCCAAACCAGGACTAACGGACAGGAAGGTTCTGCTATGCATTTGGTGGGACTGGAAGGAGATTATTTATTATGAGTTGCTTCAATATGGCCAAACGCTAAATTCTGACCTCTCAACAACTGGACTACTAGATTTTTTTTTTAATAGAGAGCAGGACTTCTATGATTTGGGCATTATAAAGTTACCTTTAAAATGGCATCAAATCATGCGAAGCATGTTAAATAAAGTCCTATAATTAATATAAAAATTATGGATTTCTTTTTCCCCAAACTAATATATTTGAAGATTTAAAAGAAAAGACAATTTTTTTAAAATTGTTGTTGTTGTTTTGTTTTGATTAAAGAAAAGTCCTTATTATTGATGGCCGGTATGATAACTCTTCATTGGAACATAGGAATCCGAATGTTTCAACTGGGTTAGAAAGAATACATGTCTGGCTCTCGTATGAATTGACTTCGCTCAAAAATTAACGAAATTGCGGACGTTTTTGGGAATATCATCTATTTTCGATCAAAAATCAAGCAGGAAAATAAGGAGATCTTGACCGAATGGATTTATCCTAGTTCATACGATAGCTATACACTCACAGCGAAACGTCTCAAAATTTTAAATCGATTGGGTTTTTGGTTTTGGAGTTATCGTGCCCGCCATTCGCAAAACGCAGTTTGAAGAAAAATGCGTTTAAAGTTTGAGAAGCCCTCTTGCCGTCACTTGATGCTAGCACAATAAATTGGCTATATCTTCAAGAGTTGTTGAGATTTTCACTTGAAATTTTATAGGGACATTCGTGTATTAGTGTAGATTTGAATTCAATCAAAATACAAAATTATTAGAGATCAATTTCGAAGAAGGGATCTATTGGCCCACTCCTTTTTGTACCTCCCCCCAAAAAAAGTAGGTACCATATATTTTCAATATTTATAAGTTCAATATTAAACTAATAGAATGTTCGAATTGATACAAACTGTGCACATCGTAATAATTCTTTGAAACTTAAAATCGTTTCGAAGATGGGGAAATCGATCCTCTCTTTCTGGTACCTCCTCCACAAAGTGATCAAAATTGTGCTTAAAATAAACTTTATAATATCATGCAAATAGAGCATTCTATTTGAAAAAAAAAACTTTGCAGGTCATAATATCCTTATTATGCCTGTATATTGTTGGTAGCTGGAACCCATTGGTCCACTCCTTTTGGTACCTCCCTCACAAATAGTCAACATTTTTGAATCCAATAAACTCTGGAATGTCCGATTTGATACAAAATGTGCACAGCGTAAGATTTTTTCAAACCTAAATCGAGTTCGAAGATGGAACCCATCTGTCCACTCCTTCTGGTACATCCCACACAAAATAGTCAAAATGTTGTTGAAAAATGTAAAACATCATGGTAACAGACCTATCCGATTTGAACTAAATTTCGTACAACCAAATATTTTAACTATTCCAGAATAAAGTTTGGAAGATTAAACCAGTTGACATTGTCACACTTCGCCTGTTTTTCAAGCACCTATTCCACGTATCTACGAAGTTGTAATTGGTCATATGGTTTCAGATTTTGCATGAGTTGCACCTTATATGGATGTAGCTGTAGATCTAATTATTCCTGAGAATGACGAGGAATCGACACATTTGTGTATTCGGTAACAGTTTCACATACAGCAGTGATATTTTCTGCGGAAAGCGCGAAACGATTATGTACAGGCCGTACAATATTTGTAACCGCTTCAATCTCTTTAAATTTCTGTACAATTTTGCGATTTGTTAGCCAATGAGATTCCAAAATACTAAACATAAACATATAAAAGTATGTATTTGTAAACAACATAAGTCTACCTTAGATTCCGACTAGCTGAATCGGTCTGCATATCTATGCCCATTTTGAGATGACATTTCTTCAATCAAATCGAATGATAAATATGTTTGTTTAAAATATACTCCTTCCAACTAAAACCCTTATCGATTTTTCGTTATTGTTTTCGTGGACAGTAAACAAAAGAGGACGAAATTATTTGACCTCCAAATGCCCCACATAAATGTCGCTCATAAAATTTTATATAGAATTTCCAAAGACATGATATCGATATTCTTAAGCTTAAGTCGTCCTTTTCCACTTTAACATTAATAATTTTTGAACAAGTAAAAACGATGTTAAGTTCGGCCCGGCCTCCTCCATGTGAATGGCAATCAAAATGTCGAAAATTAATGTGGGCACCTGGGAGAAAACTCATGTTGTGATAGGACCTTGAAAAATACGTGAGAAAAATATAATTGAAAGTATCAAAATATCTGATAGTGGCGGGGATAAATATTGATATTTTGGTAGTATTCCAAAATTCTCAAAATACCGACTTGGGTCAAACAATTTAGTGCGGAGATGTGGCGGTACCTTATGAGAACCAAAATATAAAACTACAGACAAGTTAATTTGAAAACCTGTCCAAAATCCCCAACATACTGAATACTGGGGGGTACCCTTATATGGGGGCTACCCTGAAACTTAGATTATTATTAATACATGGACATGTGTTATTCAATGAGAACCCACGTACATTAAACTCGGTTGAAAAACGTGTCCAAAACCGCCAAAATTACCAAATATTGCGAGGTACCATTCTCATGGAGGAGGATATGAAGTCTACCATAAAACTTAAGTCAATATTAATAATTTTTGGTACGGACATGTGTTATTCAACAAGTACCCAAAATGCCAAATTACAGCCAATTCTGTGGAAAAACGTGTCCAAAACCTAGAATATCGAATTGTGGGGGTATCGTTATAGGGGGGATACCCTGAAACTGCGGTCAATATTAGTAATTTTTGGTATGGAGATGTGCGTTACAATGAGAACTCGAAATACCAAATTACAGTCACTTTGGTTAGAAAACGCGCCCAAAATACCGAATATTTGGGGTACCGTTATATAAGGGTTACGTCAAAACGTGAACCCATATATCCTATTTACAATACCAAACATCCTAGGAGTACTAATAACTAATCTTATCACATTGCATAATAATTTACTCTGATCGATGCGGAATAATATTTAAATATTGGAATATGAACCCGATATTCGACATAATTAATAAATACACCAAAAGTTCCGTCGGATCTCCTAAGGTATTCAGGGATCATTGTAAAAAATATGTGCTAGATACCTTCCGTATCGACGTATATCACGCTCTAAGGTCTCGGAATACCAAATTACAGTCTCATCGGCTAAATACTTCGAAATACCGGAATATACCAAAACATCGACCGATATATTCTATTTGGTTATAATTTCGCATTTCGAACTTTCAAATGAAAAAAAAATTATTTTGGAGGGATATGAATATATATTTCCCAATAGAAGGACAAATAACATAACTTTTTTCATTGTTTCAAAATTTTCGGACGGAAATTGGTCGTTCTCTATCCAAAATTAATTAATTAAAACTCAAGTACTACAGATTATTTGCTATTAGTGATGTTGACATATAAAACAATAACCCATTCTCGAAAATAACAATTTGGCGATAGTAAGGGAATAATCTCCAATTGTTTGATTTTATTTTTTCCAAATCCATGTTTTTTATTTTCTTTGTTACAAAAACAAGGAAATTCATTATACATATCCCTCAATAAATATTGTAAGAATTTGTGTACACATCGAATTTATTGAAATACCCATTATTTGTCACTTCAGTCTAATCCATCCGTCCATCCATCCTCTTCACATGTGAGTGCCAATGAAAGAGTTAAATGAGTACTAATCCCACACTTAACCGTATTCCAATTTGATGTTAAATGTTATGGTCGGTTGGCAGCGTTTCCAATTAAAAAAAAACGAAACTATGTTGCTAGGCAAAAGGGGGGATTTTCCCAGCTGTGACCAAATCCACAATTTAAGGCTACCCCCTTTCAACTAATCAACCATTACTTATGAATAACAGATTTTTAAATATTTTTCTAAATAGAAAAAAGGATGGAACACACAGATCCCGATGCCTACCAAAGATCTTCGAATGTTTTTGCTTATCAACCGTTTAACCCTTTACTAAACGTTCCGCAAATAAACACCCACCAAACGAACCGAATAACAGGGACACTATTGTAAATGTATTAAAGTCCGACAGTATCATTGTTGGTGTCTGCTTGTTGTTGTTGTTAGTTTGGTTTATTGACATTCTGTTACATTCATAATAATCACCACATATTTGCAGTCATCCAGGCATTTCAGAAGTATTGTGCTTCCGGCTAAGTGATTGCTGTCATTTGAAGCCAACAAATTCTCTCAACTCTCAATGAGAATTTAACCGCAGGATTATTGAGGCAACATCAGTCAGCCAGCCATCCAGCCAACAGTTGTTAGAAGAACGGAGGCAGACAACCGACTTATGGCTAGGATCAATAAAACATACACCTCTAATCCGAACTACCTAACATGTATGTAGGTATGCGTGCGTGTGTGTGTTCGTATGTAAATATGCTACTGCAAAATTTGTATCCTGAATAAATATAAACTTTGGATGTAGGCATATGTGTGAGGGTGTGCGTGTGTGCGAACATGTGTGAACCCATAAGCAAATAATAAAGCCATCAAAAAGGCATTTATCATGCCTCCTATGTCTGTCTGTCTGTTAGCCGACATATGTGTGTGTGTATGTGCAATTTATCCGTCAGCCAAGTAAGTCACTGACTGGTCTAACAAGTTGATGATGATGACGATGTTGTCTAAGCCTTTCACTCATCGTCCTTATCATTGTTGACAGACGAAAAGTAAATCGTTAAGACACACTGGTACACTGTGAGATATTTGAAAATGTACATGATTATTTTTTTTTTGTAAAAAAAAGGTTTTAAAAGAGTCGATTTTTTTAAATATTTTTTAGGGCGCCTATTTTCATCACCCGATGAAATAGTGAGCTAATATGTGCCGCGAGTTCACCCATAAGAACTATAAAACCAGTAAGGAAAGTTCAAAAGTCGGACGGGACCGACTATATGATACCCTTCACCACTTTGGGTACATGCAACCCATGTTAATATCTACAATATCCTGTAGATAGAGCGGTCTTAGAATCCTTGGGGGACCATTGAGATGAAATCGGGAGAAATTAAATGTGCTATCTAGATAATTATTTGAACCAATTGAAGACCCCCATACACATACCATTCTGAAATCAATGAAAAATTGCATGTCAAACGGACAGACTTGGATTCATTGGTGTAGCATTTGTATGAAATCGAGTCAAATTATGTATACAAACATGGACCTAATTGAGCAACCGTTGCATACACCATTTGTTCTTTGTAATCACTATATTCTGCCGAATTTCGTGTAACCACCATTTACATAAAATCAAACGAAAATATATATATATAAGACTTATATAAAATCTGAACCGATTTCAACAAACCCTATCACGCATCATTTTTTTCTCCATAGCATTCGCTATGCAAAATCAAAAAATATTGGGAGTTTGGTGTATCATTCACAAAAAATCGGACGAAACTATATATGCGAGCTATGTCTAAATATGAACCGATTTTAACAAAACTTCGCAGAAATCAGTCTGAATATGATTCAGTGCTCTGTGCAAAATTTTGTTCCAATCGGACAAATATTGGGAGTTTGGTGCATCATTTACATAAAATCAGACGAAACTATATATGGGAGCTGTATCTAAATCTGAACCGATTTTCTCCAATTTCCATAGGGTTCGTCCTTGAACCAAATAAGTGAACTGTGCCAAATTTCATCCAAATCGGATCATAAACCCGACCTGTACTTTGTTAACAAAAATACATGGGCGGACATGGAACCATGGGTCTATCTTGATTCCTTTTGCCTGTTACAAACATATGTACAAAGACATTATACCCAGTACCACAGTGTGGTGAATGGTATAAAATGGGTTGAGGCGTCGGGTTAGTTGCCCACACTAGGCAAACCGAACATACTATGATAAGGCAAAGAAAAAGAAAACCAAACCTGAGAGCGGTAACAGCGGTAAAATGGAGAATGAGTCTGCCAAAGTGGGTCGGGCAGTAAAAGGCGAGAAGACCAAGCAGATGGTATTAACGCGCAAGACGTCCAGTAGACTCGGACCAACTGTGGAACTTGAGAACTAGAGCTTCGAGGCCATAAAGCCATAAATAAAACGAATGGCTTCAGTTTTGATATTCGGAGAAGGTTTGTGATGGCCCACAAATGCTACTATGGTCTGAGCAAATAACTCAAAAGCAAGGCCACCTCACGCCACACCAAACTCACATTCTACAAGACGCTTATACTACCCGTGCTGTTATATGGATCTGTATATATCTAAATCGACTCAGAAAGTGATTCTATGCATATTCTCAAAAGGAACCATGGGTCTATCTCGATTCCTTTTGACTGTTACAAACATATACACAAAGACATAATATCCTGTACCACAGTGTCGTGAAGGGTATAAAGATGGGTTGAGGCGTCGGGTTAGTTGCCCACACTAGGAAATCCGAACATACTATAATAAGACAAAGAATAAGAAAACCAAACCTGAGAGCGGTAACAGCCACCTTTGAACAAATTGAGAAGGAGTCTGCGAAAGTGGGTCTGGCAGTAAACGGAGAGAAGACCAAGCTGATGGTATCAACGCACAAGACGTCCAGTAGACTCAGACCAACTGTGGAACTATAGCTTCGAGGTAGTTAACGGTTTTATATACCTTGGTACCGTCATAAATAAAACTAAGACATCTGTTTTGAAATTCTGAGAAGGATTGTGATGGCCAACCGATGCTACTATGGTCTGAGCAAACAACTCAAAAGCAAGGCCACCTCCCGCCAGACCAAACTCCCACTCTACAAGACGCTACCCGTGCTGTTATATGGATCTGAAGCATGGGTAATTGCGCAAGCAGATGAGGCAGCACTTGGAGTGTTTGAGAGAAAAATTCTCCGAAAGATCTATGGGCCGATCATCGTTGACGGTGAATATCGCCGTCGAATGAACCATGAGTTGTACCAGCTATTCTCGGACATCGACATTTTTAGACGTATTGAGCTGCAGCGACTACGTTGACTAGGTCATGCTGTGAGAATGGATGAAGATGCCCCAGCCCAGAAGGCATATAAAAGCGAACCAGCTGATGTGGTTTACGCAGAAGGGGAATGCCACTAAAAAGATGGAAAGAATATGGTCTTTCAAATTGGAAAAATTGCGCAAAAGACCGACGCGCCTGGAAATCTTTTTAAGCTCGGTTTAAGGAACGAAAATTCTGTCACAAGCCAGCTAAGTAATTAATTTTTTGACGTCACTTTGAAAGGTGTGGATTTTTTTAAAAATATTTTTTTACCAATTTTTTATTTAATTTTTAAAGGTGTGGATTTTTTAAAAATATTTTTAATTATTTCTTATTTATGTTTTATTAATTTTTTAAAGGCGTGGATTTTTTAAAAATATTTCTTATTTATTTTTATAAATTTTTTAAAGGCGTGGATTTTTTAAAAATATTTTTTATTTATTTTTTATTAATTTTTTAAGGGCGTGGATTTTTTAAAAATATTTTTTATTAATTTTTTTAAAGGCGTGGATTTTTTAAAAATATTTTTTATTTATTTTTTATTAATTTTTTAAAGGCGTGGATTTTTTAAAAATATTTTTTATTAATTTTTTAAATTAATTTTTAAAGGCGTGGATTTTTTAAAAATATTTTTATTTTTTTATTAATTTTTTAAAGGCGTGGAGCATTTACATAAATATTGGAATTCTTAAAAACATTTTTTGACATGATTTCCTAACCGTGTTTTTTTAAAAATTTGTTGAAGTAATTTCCTAATCGTGGATTTTTTTAAAAGTATTTTTTGAAGGATTTTCAAAAAAAATCTTAATGTAAATTTTCTTGTTTTAAGTGATTTCACCATTTCCTATTTATTTCCTCCACACTGTTTATGTTTATAAAGGTGTGTACATTTTCTTTGAGCTCCTCAGAACTTCAAATAAGGAGTTTTCATTGTCTTGATCTTAATATTCCTACCATAAACACACACATATGTATGCCACTACTTATGTACGAGTATCTGTATGTGGGATTCCATGATTGAGACCATACAGTAGCCAATTTAAAACAAATTGGCTTTACCTACCGTCTTCGCCTTAATTTGTTCAGCCCAAAGGAAAAGCATACTTCGAACATCGAAATAGACAGACCGACAGAGAGAGATCAACAAAAACAAACACAGGAAGCAGCAATGAACCAAACAGTAGCCCGTTCGACGATATGCAAACACACATCCACACATCCTTTCGTCATATGGATGTGTGTGTGTGGAAGTAAAGGATTAAAAATAGTTAAGAAAAACCAAAAGAAGTATTTAAATCTCGGCATGCAGTAAACCTCAAACGGATTTTGGTTAAATATTTGAGCAAGGGGTTTGGCATTTGACATTTAAGCTGTATGCGGACAAATGGCGGGAGCCCGTCCGCCCGTATAAAACTGGTTGGGTTTACATAGCGGCGTTTAATATCCGTACAAATATTTAAAAAATACTGCGTGGGATTAAAACCCAAAAATGTCCGGCAATTATCAACATGAAGACAGTTAGTGGGTTAGTTGATGGTATACGGACGGTAGCGTCCTGCGTCTGTCATCAAGTAGCAAATGAACTAACGAAAGGATTAAAAGGACAAGATTATGAAAGTGGTTAGATTGTGACAATGATAAAAACGGGAAAAAAATTTTTTGAAGAGAAAAACCAAACAGAGAGACACATTGCAGTCGTAGGAGAACAAGAGCAATAACAATGCCGTTTAAGGATTCTGATAATGGGCCAAAACTGCAGTTGGACAAATACTCGTATGTATGTTTGTATGGAAGAGGTTGGGTTGTTTGCAAAAGACAGCATTAAATGACAACAGTAGCACCATTACCACCGCCACTGCCACCAACAACAACAACGTCACACAAATGGTGGCGACAATATCAAATCATTGCTGGGATTTTACAGCTGCTGTTGGATGTTTGTTGACTGGCTGGTTGGTTGGCTGGCTGGCTCAGCTCAACTGAGCAGCATTGCCGCGTTAATTGGCCAAATTTCAATGAAAACACGACGATTTATTTCATTTGAACTGTGTGTGAGCAAAACTGCTGGTTATGGTGTCTGAGTGCGTCGGTGTGTGACGTTGGGCGGCACATGTTGACGTTGTCGTTAGTTTGAGTTTGGTTAACATGGACATACAACACCCACCCACACAACCGTCCATCCAGCCATCCATCCTGCCAACCAAATGACTGACTGCTCTCGTACACAGTCAAAAAGGGGTGACACTTGGTCGTTTGTTTGTTGCCTTTGGCTACCGAAAAGAACACTTTTCATGAATAATTGTTTGTTTTGTCGCCATTAACACTTCGCTATTATTTTCATCGTTTTTTTTTTCTGGCACACAATAAACAACACGAAGCACAAACAATAACATCACTAACGAACGAAAGAAAAAAAATACTTTTAATTGCTGACTGTGTTGTTTATTTTTGTGTTTTTTTTTTCTACTTTTGGACGTTGGTCGCCTTCTGTCGCAACTCTTGTTATTTTTGCCCCCAATAAAGTTGAAGGATATTTTTTTTCAAGACGAAGTAGCGATGTTGTGAGATTTATGCCGAGTAGAGCTGGAAGTGGGTTGTCTGGAATTTCCACTAAGTTTTATATTATTGAATATCCATATAAATTTAGAATTTTAAAATAAACTGAATTGCAATGGGTCAACACATTGTCTTAAAAAACCCAGTAAGGAATGTAGTAAAGTCGGACGGAACCGATTATACGATACCCTTTACCACTTTGGCTATATTCAAGAGATGCATCCTAACAGACCTTACATTTTTGATGGACCATTGACATGAAAGTGGGCTACATTAATTATGTGATCTATGTCTATATGTGAACCGACATAACCGTACGATCAATAACCGGATACATTTGTAACATTTATGGTGGAGGGTATATTAAGTTTGTTTTTCCGTTTATAACTCATCGAAATAATCATTTCCAACCTCATAAAGTATATATTTTTGATCAGCGTCAAATTTTATGACGATTTAAACGTCAAAAGGTGCCAAAATTTTGCATAGAGTTGTCTTTTGTCTGCAGGCAGGTCAAGCTCGAAGATGAGCACGTTTAGGCATAGACCCATATAAGGATACCCACCAATTTTCGATATTTTGAGGTTCTTGAGCGCGCTATTCAAGCGAATTCGCTGAAATTTGGTACAATGGGTTGTTATTAAGTACCAAATATCTATAAAAAAAATTATAAATATCGGTCCACTTTTTCTGGTAGCCCCCATATAACGGTTTCCCCCAATTTTCTGTATTTTGGGGTTCTTGAGCGTGCTTTTCAACCGAATTCGCTAAAATATGGTACAATGGCCCCCAAATTTCAATATCTCAATGTTATTGAGCGCGCTGTTCAAGCGAATTTGCTGAAATACAAAATATATCCAATAACAAAATTATAAATATCGATCTACTTTTTCTGGTAGCCCCACATATCGTTATCTCCCAAATTTCGATATTTTGAGGTTCTTGAGGGCGCTATTCAAGCGAATTCGCTGAAATTTGGTACGATGGGTTCTTATTGGGTATCAAATATCTCCACTAAAAATTACAAATATTGATCCACTTTTTCTGGTAGCCTCCATATAACGGTACCCCCAAAATTTCCATATTTTGGGGTTCTTGAGCGTGCTTTTCAACCGAATTGGCTGAAATTTCGTAGAGTGGGTTCTTCTTGGGTACATCAATCCACATAAATGTCCTCGGTAACCTCTGTCAAATTCCATGTCATTAGGGCAGATTTAAATTCGCTTTTGTGCAATGGGACAATATTTTTTTAAATCGATTTGAATCAAACCATTCATTATGCTACAACACAGAGCGCTGTTAAAAATATAATCTCAAGTTCTTCCATAATCACCAGTTCATTATTTAGTTCACACTTTAATTCTTTGCTCCACCATTTGCTTGAAATCGGGCCTATATGGGACCTATATCTAAATCTGAACCGATTTTAATAAAACTTGGCACACGATATGCTATCTTAACTTCAGTACGTTTGTGCAAAATGTTGTACCAATCGACATAACTTTGACTCTTTGGTGCGCCATTTGCTAAAAATCGGACGAAAATATATATGGGATGTATATCTAAATCTGAACCGATTTTCACGGAATCTTTCTGGGCTCAATTCAGTACGCTATGCCAAATTTCGCGCAAATCGAAAGAAATGTGGGAGCTTTCGTACACTATTTAAATAAAATCAGACGAACATATATACCGAAGCTATATCTTAATCTGAATCGATTTTCACGAATCTTAGCACACATTACTCTACAATCAAATCAGTACGATATGCCAAATATCGTGAAAATAGAAATAAGTATAGGGGCTTTGGTGCTCCATTAACATAAAATCGGACGAAAGTATATATGGGAGCTATAACTAAATCTCAGCTGATTTTCACGAAAATTGACACACATCATTCTAGACCCAATTCAGTGCGCAGTGCCAAATTTCGTGCAATTCGAAAAATATATAGGGACTATTGTGCACCATTTACATAAAATCGGGCGAAAATATATGGGACCTATATCTAACTCTGAACCGATTTTCACGAATCTTAGCATACATTACTCTAGACTCAGATCAGTATGCTTGCTAAATTTCGTGCAAGTAGGAACTATAGGGGCTTTGGTGTTCCATTAACATAGAATCGGACGAAAATATATATGGGAGCTATATCTAAATCTGAACCGATTTTCATGAAACTTAACACACATCATTCTAGACTCAATTCAGTACGCTCATATTGGTGCGGATAGGACTAAAAAAAGATATGGGAGCTATAGCTAAATCTGAACCGATTTTTCATAATTTCAATAGGGTTCGTCCTTGGGCCAAATAAGTGGCCTGTGCCAAATTTCTAGGTTTGGATAGTTCCGGAACGAACTAGTTTATTGGAACTATTCCGAGAAAGTAACGGTCAGAACTAGTTCCAGCTCTTTAATAAATGTAGTTCCTTTTTTCTGATCTCGTTTCTTTTTTGGAAAAAGGAACCGTTTTGTTCCTTTCACCGTTTTGTTCCATTATTCCCATATAACATATTAAAAACCAGTGGGCGGAGCAGTATAGTCGGACGGGACCGACCATATGATACCCTACACAACTTCTATGAACATCTATCTTTCTGTGGTACTACATCCTGAGCTTGGGCAATATTTCGCGATGTTTGCACCCTCTTGGCCCACTAGTGTTGTAATAGGTTACTAAATAATATCTCAGTACGTAAACTCCTGTAAATATTTAAGTGTATGTCATCAATTTTAAGGTCAACCACTCCTCTTGGATTACTAGCAACTTCTCGGGTCTATGTCCTTCAGGGGTAAATATATACGCTATAGAATACAAATTTTGCCATTTTTCACACCAAGGTCAGGGTCCATTTGACCCGCTAAATATTGACCGATCTTTATTAAAATAGGCATGCTTATTCTTTGGCCCAATCCCCTTCTCCATGTAAAAATTCGAGATGTTTGGGTCATAATTGCGTCCTCTGGAGCGACCAGAAAAACCTGTTACAAACAAAGACATAATACCCTTTACCACATTGTGGCAAAGGGTATAAAAAGTCGAACTTCTTCAGGAACAATATTGCATTCTAATACCTTGTGTATAAAAATGAATTTATGACCTTAAAATATATATCAATTATAGCCATATTCGACCATATGGGATCTACGAGTTATACGTACATATATTTACAAATTTTTACAATATTTCCTGATAGTGCACCCTCTTGACCGAATAGAGGGCAAAAAATATTAATACTAATCAGTACAGCTCTTCTAATTACTTGTCCAGACTCCCTTCACCGTGGGTTGGGTTGTGATGTTTGGTTTTCAATTGTGGCCTATAAATCGACTCGAAAATACACAAAAAATTTAGTTTTCGGCCCAATGCATCCCAAAATTTTAGGCGTTATCCTTGACCATACCTGGATTTTCATGGAACATTTCAAAGCGATCAGCGCTATATAATAATATATGAATACGTAAGCACCTTTAAATATGTAAGAGTAACTTCCACATCCGAGTAGAAGCAACATTTGTCCCGCTACATATTGACCGCTCTTTATCATAACCCGTATAAGATCTCTTATACACTGTATGACAAGATTTTGAGTGGTAGAAAATTCCTATAAAGGATGAAACCCCCAAAGAAAAAAATGGCAGCAAAAAATGATCACGCCATATCTCCGAACTTTTACCTATGGCGATTCACAGTTCGGATATATGACGTGATCATTTTTTTGCTGTCGACCCTATTATACATGAGGAAATTGCTCAATATCCTGATTTGTAGCCATTGTATGTATTTTTGGAGATTAAATTTCTTCAGCAAAATCGAATGAGATATTTGTTTGTAGAACATTTCGTCTTTCTAACTCGATTCCTTGCGTGTCCTTTTCGTTCCTAATTTTTAAAACCGGGTCCCAATTGTCACACGATTTGATTCGAACGAATCCGACATTTCTTCATATTGATTTCTCATGATCCTCGACATTCGGACCTGTTTCCATTTCACTTCCTTCCCCAAACATTTATAATCCTGCAATGTCCACTACTGTACTTATTCCTCAAACCCTAAAATTATTAATTATTCTTCATAATAAGACTTCCTTCCTTGCCGCACACAACAAACACATTGATTTCTGTTCCGTTTCCATTGTCCATTCAAAACATTTATTAAGAAAAAATATATCCAAGTAACGGAAATGAGTTCAAAGTTGTTGGCTCCTCTCAATTACCCTTTTGATTTTTATTTCATTTAAAATTAACTGCTTGGACAGCTAACTGGCTGACTGACTGCATGGCAGGGCAGATAAATGGAAATTGAATAAATGGATGGAGGAATGGTTGGTTGGTCGTCGGTTGGATAGATGGATGGGGATGGTCACAATCGCATTAAAATCTTGTTAAACAATTGCTTTTACATGCGCTCACGATCAGCATCAATTAAAGCAAATCAAATGATTGATCGTGCATACACGCAACAGTCAGACAGACTGACTTCTTGGTCGTCGTCGTCTCTCAGTTCATTTGTTGAATGATCGGCCACAGGCACACCACACACACACACACAACTACTGGCTTTCAAATGAGTGAAACAATCATGATGACGCTTATAGAGTAATTCTATGATTCTAAATGAAATTAAACTTTAACCCCAAACACACAAGAGAACACACAATATGACCACTAATAAAAAACATCGAACTGAGAAGCCATTTAAGATGAAAAACAAATTAGATGAAAATAACAATAAAAAACTAACACAGAAAAAACAAACACTTCCAGCCAGGGACGTACCCGGGCCCCCCCCGAAATGATTTTTTTTCACAGTAAATTTATGTTAGCAACAGCCAATGAAATCCTGTGTACGTTGCTGCTTCCAGCACATCCATTGAAATGACCAGACGTTGGCCATACCGCCTAAATCATTTGCTTCATTCAGTCTTCGTTCCGATTCGATTGATTCATTCTTTCATTCATCATCGAGACTTAGAACAACAGCATAGCATCGTTTCCATTGAAAGCTCTTCTTTTGAAAATTCCCCCTCCACCCATTACCAGCTGTCCATCTTCGCTCTATGGATGCTGGCTGCAATGTCAGAGAGGCCAGCCAGCCAGCCATTCAGCCACATAACGAACATCTCCGTCAAGTGCCATGATCCTTAATTAGTGTTTGTTCATTATCTTGGCCCATGTTGACCCGATTTTCAATTAACTCAATTGAACGTTGAGGGCAACAAATATCATCCGCAATGAACACACAGTCCAGTCTGTCAGCCAGTCAGTCCAGTTTGATGGAAGCCGGACTGTAAGTGCACTATTTATTTTTTTCTGCTTAATATTTGTTTTAATTCCCGTTTCAGTGTCTGGAGGAGGGAGTGTGCGTGCGTGTGTGCGTTCGTATGTTTGCTTGTTTACAAAAATTCAGAGTTGATTCAACACAAAAATTAATATTAAACGGAAATTATGAGTGTTTGATTCACACATTGACTGGAGGCATACAACCGGCAGCCGGTTGAAATAAATAGTTGAATTAAATTTGTATTAGTATTTGAGTGTGAAAATAATATTAGAGGGGGTCGATGGGGAGAACATATTTTCTAAGAAGTAGGCAATGTTTTTAAAACATATTTTCCCCTTCTATCACTTACTTAGCTGGCTTGTGACAGAACTTTCGTTCCATAAGCCGAGCTTAGAAAAGATTTCCATTCGGTTCGGTCTTTTGCGCAGTTTTTCCAATTTGAAAGACCATTTTCGGCAATGTTGCCTTCGACTTGATCCTTCCATCGTATTCGTGAACCATCAGCTGGTTCGCTTTTATATGCCCTTTGGGCTGGGGCATCTTCATCCATTCTCACAACATGACCTAGCCAACGTATGCGCTGCAGCTCAATACGTCTAACAATGTCGATGTCCGAGAAAGCTGGTACAATTCATGATTCATTCGACGGCGATATTCACCGTCAACGCAGATCGGCCCATAGATCTTTCGGAGAATTTTTGTCTCATACACTCCAAGGCCTGCATCATCTGCTTGGGTACGTACCCATACTTCAGATCCATATAACAGCAAGGGTAGTATCAGCGTCTTGTAGAGTGTGGGTTTGATCTGGCGGGAGGTGTCCTTGCTTTTGAGTTGTTTGCTCAGACCATAGTAGCATCGGTTCGCCATCACTATCCTGATGTCATTAGTTTTATTTATGGCGGTTCCAAGGTATATAAAATATTTCACTACTTCGAAGCTGTGGTTCTCAAGTTCCACAGTTGGTCCGAGTCTACTGGACATCTTTCGCGTTGATACCATCAGCTTGGTCTTCTCGCCGTTCACTGCCAGACCCACTCTGGCAGACTCGTTCTCAATTTGTTCAATGGTGGCTGTTACCGCTCTGTCACCTTGTCTGAATCCTCGTTCGGTATTATAGCGCTCCGAGAGGTACTTTCCGACTTTAACTGCTGATCTTGTGCCAGTTAAAGTTATCCTGCATAGCCGAATTAATTTTGCAGGAATGCTATACGCTTTATACACCTCTGAACGTATATGGCTGTTAAATGCGGCTTTATAGTCGACGAATAGGTGAAATGTGTCGATGTGTTATTCGTGGTTTTCTTCCAGGATTTGGCGCAGAGTGAAAATCTGGTCAATGGTGGATTTGCCAGGTCTGAAGCCACTTTGGTATGGTCCAATAATGTCATTGACCATTGGCTTTAGTCGTTCACACAGCACGCTGGATAGCACTTTATATGGGAAGGAGACTTATTCCTCTATAGTTGGCACATATCGTATTGTCTCCTTTTTGTTCACGGGACACAGGATGCTGAGATTCCAATCATTGGGCATGCATTCCTCTAGCCAAATTATACTAATCAGCTGGTGCATGCTTCGTACCAGCATCTTACCACCAGTCTTGAATAGTTCTGCTTGTAACCCATCGGCACCTGCTGCTTTATTATTCTTCATTGATTGCTATTCTGACTTCATCTTGGCTAGGTGGTATACACTCTATACCATCATCTATTATTGGTTCTGGGGTATCCGCTTCACTGCTACTATTTGATGCCAGAAGTTTTTCAAAATGTTCCTTCCAGATCCTCAGCACGCTGTCTGTATCTGTCACCAGGTTACCTTCTTTATCTTTACAGGATGATATGCCTGCACCAAAGCCTTCGTTTTGGTGTTTTACCCGTTGGTAGAATTTTTGGACTTCATTCTGACTCCTGTATATCTCGATTTGCTCACGCTCACGTTTTTCTTCTTTTTTTCTGAAAATACGTTTCTCCTCTCCCCTTTTCTCCCAATAGTTCTCCATCGAATTACGCGTTGCTACTGTCCGCAGGGTTGCCCTATACGCTGCGTTTTTCATATCAGTAGCATTACGACACTCCTGATCGTGCCACGGATTTCTTGATGGTGGTCTTTGGTACCCAAGTGTTGCTTTTGCTGCAGTTTGTAGGGAGTGGGTAATTCTTTACCATTGTGCTTCTATATTATTATCGGGACAAGGAGTGCTTTCGTCAAGCAGTTGGGTACGTTGAGCGGAATAGGTTTCTGCTATCTATTGTGTTTGCAGCTTTTCGACATAAAATTTCCGTGTTGCATTAGATCGCACATTTGCTGCTACATTATGACGAGTGCGTACCTTGGCTGCCACAAGGTAATGGTCCGAATCTAAAACACTGCAAGACTGCCTTCCGTCTATCAAATGATCGATTTGATTTCTCGTTGTTCGATCGGCAGAAATCCAAGTGGCCTTGTGTATCTTGAGATGCTTGAATCTGGCGCTGCTAACTACCACGTTTTTTACTGCCCCGAAGTCAATCAACCTCATGCCGTTGTCTGATGTTTCTTCATGGATGCTGAATTTTCCGACAGTGGTGCCAAAGATATTTTTCCTTCCGATATGTCTTTGGTCTGCTCATCTTTGTCTTCGATCGGAACATGGGCGCAAATGAGACTGATGTAGAAGTACTTCGCTTTTATACGGATTATAGCAAATCGCTTATCTACTAGAGTGAATCTGAAGACGAGGTATTTTATTCTCCTGTTAACCAAAAATCCGCAGCTAAATTCACGTTTTGTTTCATGGCAGCTATAATACAGGGCGTAATCATCTGATTTTTTGCGCCAGTCCATTTCCATCGCATTTCCTGTAAGGCAATAATATCGGTTTTTTACTTCTTCATTAAATCCGCCAAAGCGAAAACTGCGCCTGTTCTCTACAAGGTGCGCACATTCCGAGTGCAGATTCGCATATTGTGGTCCTTTATACGTTTGCGGGGGTCATCAACATTAGGGGGGTTTGGTTTTCTTTTTCTTTGCTTTTTCATATTAGGAGGGGGTTTCCGAGTGTGGGCAACTAACCCGATGACTTAATCAATTTTTTATAGTTCTTATGGGTGAACTCGCGGCACATATTAACTCACTATTTCAACGGATGATGAAAGTAGCTACCCCAGGTGACACCGCGTGGAGGTCAGTGTCCACAATTGAGATGAAAGAGGGACCAAGATAAGCCTGGACTTCGCCATGTTAATGCCAATAAGAGTCGTTGCTTGGTATCTATCATCCCCTACGCCACCCCCTTCTATTATAGACCCGGATTTTTTAAAGAATATTTTCAAAGACTATCAATAGCCGTGGATTTTTTAAAGAATATTGTTCAAGGACTATCAAAAGGCGTAGATTTTTAAAGAATATTTTTCAAGGACTATTAAAAGGCGTAAATTCTTTAAAGAGTATTTTTCTAGGACTATCAAAAGCGTAGATTTTTTAAAGAATATTTTTCAAGGACTATCAAAAGGCGTAGATTTTTTAAAGGATACTTTTCAAGGACTATCAAAAGGCGTAGATTTTTTAAAGGATGCTTTCCAAGGACTATCAAAATGCGTCGATTTTTTTCAACCCCCCCTATTATACTTACACATCATAATAACTATGCGTAAACTAGTCACAATGTATACATGTCATATTAGAGAATCGGACAGCCTGCCTTTGCGTGTTCTCCATCACATCATAGCTAAGTGCGTTTTCTGAACAGGAAAAACATATAAAACACGTACAAAAAGTGTGATTTGGTTTGTTGGCGTGAAATAGATGTGCGTCAACATTTACGCTGGTGGTTTCCGTACAATTGGACAATTGGGGAATAGGTTTGCCACACGACAAAAATATTGAACGGCTCGACGCAATTTAAGCAAGCCAGTGCCAGTTCGAGTGGGTAAATGTTTAGCTACTGGTTATGTTATGTTGTTGTTTGTTTGTATTCCATTTCCCCCCTCGCTTCAATTGTACGAAAATTTAATTGAGAAAATAATATAAAATTAATTTTGAGTTGAGGCAACAACAGTAGACCACAAAAGTGCTACAATTCAAGGGCTGACCGAACGATTGGATGACAGACCGGCTAGCCAGCACTCAAATAAATTGTAATGTTTTAACACAATTACATGTATTGACCGGCGGCCAGCATGAAACCCAGTAATCATAGTTTGGGTTGGTTTTCAAACTATGATGAAACTCTTGCTTTCCCACCCCACCATCAGGAGTGAATGCAGTACTATGCCCGGTTATGATGGTGGCAGTGCATTAATTTTCGACTTTTTTCTTTGTTTTGTTCAAAAAGCAAAACTGTTTCAAATAAATCTGATGTCAAAGAAAATCGAGAAAACAAAAACCCCAACTTACATATTTGTGGTCAGCCACAACATAGAAAGAGGCAAGCGTAAGGGCAACAAAAGTGGCTGGCCGGCATAACATCATTAGTCAGAGGACCATTGTCTCCTCATATTTACGCAAGACCCGCACTTTTACGATCATATCTCATCAATGATGTGGAGAGTGGTAGAAAGAGAAATCCCTTTTGTCGTCGTCGCCGTCATCATCATCAAATGATCATTAAAAGTAGTTTAATTACTGCAAAGTTCACTCGTTCACCGAACGAGAACAATGGTTGACAAATTCCCCCGATATTTTTTCACGCGTTTTTTGTTTTGTTTTTTAGTTGTCGGCATTGTTGACAACAATAAAAAAATCGATGAAAAAACACTAAAGGCGAGAAATCGCTTGTAGTGGCCATGTGCTGTGGTGTCAAATGCTGGTCATCCAACCAACACACACACGGAAAAAGGGTAAATTAATATAAATGATCTTTTCGAGATTTTCGGCAATGGGAATTAAACGGTTTTTGAGTAATCGATCGTTGGATTATTGCACTTTTGTGTTAGTGTTACAGTAAATTAGATTAGTAAAAAATATGAGTCCAGTGACCTTCAGATTTAATATGGATCGATATTTAAAAAAAAAATATGTGAAATCCGCAAAAAATATTACATGGGAAATATTATTTATCCAGGACTGTAAAATATTTCCAACTTTTTGTACCCTTCAGCACGTGGTGTGCATTCGGGACATGTATATGACGACTATGTTATTATATTACTATCCTCATTCCAATAACCTGGAATGCCATATTACAACCACTACCGAAAAAAGGATAAAACTTTCAAAATATTGACAATGGGGCGCTACCATTAATCGGGGCTATGTTAACACATGGATCTATATTGATCACTTTCTATATATGTATGTCTGTCTGTCTTTAAGAACCCTTTATACCAAAATGAGGCTAAAGCGTTATAAAGTAGCCCAAGATTGGTCATTTTTCTACCCAATGAAAACACAAAAATACCAAACTACAGTTGAATAGGTTGAAAACCGTGCCCAAAGGCCACACAATTCCGATCATTGGTAACTACCACGAAATATGGTCCAATATTGATTTGCTAGGCTGATTTTTTGCTCAAGGCTACCTTCTTCAGATGTACAACAAATAGGGGTTCACGTTCTTACTGAAACCCTTTTTTTAATTTTCCATCTAGTTGAAGTTCCGCGGAACTCTACCTTCCATAGAAGGTCGCCATCGAGAGAGGCATATCTTATAAAGACATATATCATTTGCAAAAGTTAACGTTGAACATACTTTATAGAACTCCATAGATCCACACTCTAATAGAAGCTCATATTTTTATAAAAATCTTCGATTAGAATTTCAGATAATACAGAACTCCACACTGAAAAATATATCCACGATCTCTAAAACTTTGATTGGAGGCCGACTAATTGTTTAGGTGCCCTGCTATGGAAGTCTCTTAAGGTGTACAAACGACAATTTTTTATAAAGTCAAAAGAGGATCATCTGCTTTGTCATAGAATAAATTCTATGTAATGTGTTGGGTATCTTATATAAAAAAAAAATTTAGAGGATTTGATGTTGTACGACTATCTATAGTACGACTATCGATAGATAGAAATATTATAATTCTGACTTTAGAGACTACAAAGAAAAATAATATTTTAAAACGACAAAAAATATACTTTATATGTTTCATGAAGGGGTAGTTTTGAAGATTATAATTATACCGCACACAACTATGTTGTAAGTATATTAAAGCTTTGGGCAGACCTAAGAGTTGGTAACGCCGCGAAATATTTGTCTTAGATCCCCCTTTATGTACACTGATCGTCATGTCTCGACTAGCTGAGTCGATCCAGACATGTGTGTCCATCCGTCCATTATAATTTGCAAACACGACACAGTTATGGACCAATCGTCACGAAATTTTGCATTGACACGGGTTCTGGACAAAGAAGACCCATTTTAGGGTATGAAATGGACCAAAAACTTTATTTTTGTCTATTTTTCTGGTCGCTCTTGAGGCCACAATTATGACCCGAACATTACGAGATTGTCCAATATTTAACTGGTCAAATGTTCCCAGACTTTGACAATAGCGAATATATTTACTCCTAAAAGATATAGACCCCAGAAGTCGATGGTATATATGATGTGGGAGTTATACGTAAATAAATCACAAAGATCTACCTATTTCAATTACTATTGCCACACGATTTGAAGTTTTACACGAAGTCCCGATTATGGTCAAGGCGATAATTATGGTTTGAAAAAGACCAAAAACTTTAACACTATAGGCCACAACAATAAGCGGAAGGGAATCGAGCCAACTAATTAGAATGCCTGTTTTGATGGGTCAATATTCAGCGGTTCAAATCAACAAAGACCTGTGTAAAATAAAAAAAATGCAACTTATGATGTAAATGTTCCCCGGGAAAAATATTCCGAAAATCTACCAGGGTAAGAAAGAGTTGTATCCTTAATCGTTCAAGAGGGCGAAAATATCGCAAAATATTGTACAGGCAATGAATATAGATCCGCAGAAGGCTAGTGTTCCGTGGTAGTTGTGTAGGGTATCTGCTCCGCTCACTGTTGTTTGATGCCGGGCATAATAACTCCCCACTGGAACATCGGAATTCGAAAATTACAAAGATATATCTCTCGTATGAACTGGCATTATTGACTTCACGGAACATTGTATTTTTTTTTTTTTTTTTTTGAAAATTTATTATTTTTGACCACAAACTATGTTAAAAAAAACAAGTGAAAAAGCGTTAAGTTCGGCCGGGCAGAACACTGACAGGTACTTGAATATATATAGATACTTGAATATATATAGAATATAGATATACTGACAGGTACTTGAAATGAAAATATATGAGAGCCAGCATCGTACACCGGATTTCATTTTGACGGGGCCGGTAGTACAAAATGAAAAAACTCGCTGTTGCAAACATAAATTTACTGTGAAAAAAAAATCATTTCCCCTGCGTACTTCCCTGATGAGGGCTATCGGAAAAAATTGACCTATATTCATAATTTTTGGTGGAGAGTTTTGGTACCTATTAAGAACTCAAAATACTAAATTACAGCCAATTGGGTGGTAAAATATGGTCAAAACCCCAAAATACTGCAAATTAGACGGACATGGCTAGATCGTCTTAGAATTTTACCCTGATCAAGAATATATATACTTCATAGGGTCGGAAATGAATATTTCGATGTGTTACAAACGGAATGACAAAATTAATATACCCTCCATACTATGGTGGAGGGTATAACAAGGAAAATCTTCACAGATTGGATTTAGACTTTTTCATACGATAGCAAAATACTCACAGAGAAACGTGTCTGAATTTGGAAGCGATTAGTAGTTTTTGAGTAATCGCCATTCGTGTAAATCTTGTTTCGAGAACAAATGAAAAGCGTTTGATGCTCACACAATAAATTGGCTATATCTTCAAAAGTTGCTGAGATTTTCAATTGAAATTTTAAATTTTCCGTAGTATTAGATGAAGAACAATTGTAATTGTAACCTAAGCCTTATGGCTAATGTGGGTATATAAACTTTGCTACGGTAAAAATGTGCTTCATCGAAATATTTGTTACTTTGGACCAAATTCGTTTCAGGCTATTCGGAGTCGATTTACAAATGTCCATCTGTCTAGCTGGTACGACCAATAACTCTCGAAGAGAGGATCCGATTTCATTCAAACTGAATATTCTGGAAAAAGTTGTGCAACATCTCAATCATTTTTGTTCAAAGTTTTTGTTCTTTTTTTGAAAAATATTCTGCACTCCTTTTACACCAATAATTCTACATAACTTTAAGTGCATAGTTTTTCCATTGAAACAGTTATGCAGAACATCAAATACAAATATTATCACTACTATAGACTGAAGTTCTTTGGGGTCATGCTTTTTGATATAAAAATTCCACAGGCTTTAATAGCATATTCTTTTGTTGAAATAAAATCTGCAACTTGTCACGGCCAAATTTTTGTATAGAAAAAATTCTATAGATCTTTAAACCCCGATTTTTTACACTGACATGTTCTTGTCCTTTGGTATATATGTTTTTTTCTGTCGAAAAAAGTAAGATTTCTGTATTTTAGGGCCATGAAATAACAAAAAAATCTATATCTCCTTAGCATATCTTTTTTGTATAGAAAAAATGATATCCTTTTCGAGATATTTTTTTTCTGTGTAGACACCCATTAACTCTCTCCTTAAAAAGGAAGTTAGAAATTTTCTATCTGCAGAAGAGCGAAGAGGATATCTAGGGATATCAGTTTGATTATAGAAAAAACTGATTTTATTTTGCTATGTTGGAAGGTGGTCTGAACCATAGCTACAAAAATCACCTTTTATGAATAGAATAAGTAAGTTGAATAATAATTATAAATGTTATCTAAATATTTTATTTATAATTATGGTAACTGATATGAAAAGCTATTTCCTTACGCCCACACAAAAAGGATAACACAACATTCCTAGTAAATCGTCTCAAATATCGCAAAAAAATGAACAAACCACTTATTGCAAAATATTGACCAGTCAAGATTATGATAAAAACCCACAGTTGTTTGCAAAAAATAAAACATATCGAATAATCTCTGAACAAAGGATTATCCATACAAACTGACCCAACAGCCTGCCCGGCCGACCATTGCATATCCCATATCACATTGTGGATCATTAAATATTGTGATATTTTTGGGTGAAAACATTCCGACAATTATTATTGAAAAACTGGCATTTGCAACAAATTCTAAAGGATATTGTAATAAAATATTTACATCGGAATCTACGTGCATTTGGGTGGCTGATAGAAATTTCGTTTCGAATTTCTTTTGAGATTTTTAATCCTCTAAGCAAATGGGTCCTTTCAAATCTGGGTATTATGATTTGATATTGTTAATGAAATACACATACTCGGGTTGGACAAAATGAAAAGAAAATTTGAATATAATGTGTTCCTGATTATTGTTGTTGTTGTTCTTGCTTTTGCTGTCTAACTCTATTGGCCGGATGAAAGTATTAAAACCAAACAAATATCAGTGCGTGCGTGAGTGAGTAGATTAGAATAAAACTGTAACACATTCTTTTGGCGGTGACGATGGCGGCGACGACATTCAGGGGCCTGATAATAACAAAAACCAGATTTAGCTCGTTATACTAAACGTCTTAACTATGAAACGAAAGAAGAAGACATTCTTTTCTCAAAGAAGATTGGATGAACAAGAAGAAGAGTATGAAAGGTGATTAAAAACGCAAGGGAAAAAAGTTGAGTGAGAAATGCCAGCTGATCTATGGATAGATTGAATTGATCGCATTGTGGTCATTGTTTGGTATTTAGTGCAGTAAAGGCTTTACCAGGCTTACCCCTTGGCAAACGATTGGCTGGCTGGCTGCTGCTCATTCGCAAAGTCTCATTTCCATAGCAAAAAAATGTGGCAGTAGTTGAGGAGTCTGTAATCCAAGCACTTAACCCTGGTAATAAGATAAGTAACTTACTCCCATGACTACAATTACAGAATCCAGGATTCAACCACCACGACGAAGGTCTAGAGCGATTGTTATTATCCTTTTGGTAGTGGTGGTAGTGGTAGTGATGATTCTATTGTGTGCGAATTTCTGTGCTGCCTTGTTATTTTAGCAAATTGTACAAATTCGCTTAAGCCCTTAAGTGAATTCAATTGAGAGCACATATGTATGTATTTTCGGATGGTTGTTTGTCTGTCTGTCTGCAAGCAGTAGTAGGGGTAGTGTCCCTCGGTAGCTCTTTATTATAAGGGGTAGGGGTATTTATGCTTACATGGGATTGTATGTAGGTTAAAGTAGGTTAGTAGACTAGAGCGGATAATCTGGAAATCTGGTGCAAAAGACAAAGGCCTGCAACCAGATCACTTAATGGTAATGCTCTTATTTTTCTCTCCCTTTTCCCAACCCAATTTCTCAATAGTTCGATTTACATTCATTTTTTGCTTGCTTGCCCAATACTCTTTGCCCAAAGGTACGCATGCGCACGCCAAACTGATAATGTATCAATTGTTATATTGTTAGCTTAAAAAATAAATCCTTGCAAGGATCTTCTTTTGGCAGACGCACACACGCACGAAAAACAATATCCGCAAACCATAATTTCCACAATTGTATTATCGAGCTTATTTTTCTTCGTCTTCTTCAGGTTTGTTGTTTTTTCTCTGTGTTCACCTAATTCGTTCAATACAATGACCTCCAGAATCCTTGTTGCTTTGCTAGGTAAGTGGATTGCATTGAATTAAATCCTAATTCAGTTGTAATCCAATGTTGGTTAATTGAAGAAATGTGTTAAGATTTTAATGCGCTCACGAGGCCAACACAATAATAATCATCGGGCCCTGGTTAGAGAGAAAACAAGATAATTTCGTTAATCTACTTTACACACATTCCTAATCTTGTATGTATTTCATAGATTCCATTGGTTGCCAACACTTATATGCTGGTATCTATTTTTTGGCATCTGCTCTCCCTTTTGGATCCTAGTTTTCGTGTAAAGTGTAAACCCTTCGAAAAATATTTACGTTATCAGAGCGTCTTAAGCAGAGAAAATATTTTATATTTTTTGCTTGCATTTTTGGCACCAATCATAGCAAAACAGAGTTTCGAAAAGGATTAAAGGATTTGAAAACAAAAACAAGGAACATCTGATATTGAAGGAAAGCCTAAGGTTTGGATTATGATTACTCCACATTATTGAAGATCTCCAGGGGGAAATTTATGGGTTTTTTGGATGGTAAGAAACCACCTGACAAACAAATGTTTTTATAGGTCGGAATTTTGTAGTATGAATTATATTACGAGATCTACAAATTTTAAATATTTTAAAGAAATTATTATAAACGAAATGGCTCTAATCTAGTATTTCAGATTTCTATAGGTAACCCACTCCACAGAAAGTTTTAGACACTGCCCGATTTTTGGCATTTGGATGTCATAGCCGCAAATTAGCTGCACATCGGTATAAGATTTTGTTTTTCAAGGAAAATATATATTTTTCAAAGATCAACTTAGAATGAACTTTTAATTTGTATTTTTCAATTACTAATTAATACTGCGTGCTCGGAAAACATCTAACAGATCTTCATTTTTAAGGGGACACCCCATTCTTGGTTTGATATGAACCTATAACTTCTCAAGAATGTCACATTGAAATTTCAAGTGAAAATCTCAAAAAAACTCTTGAAGATTTAATCGATTTTTTGTGTCAGCGTCCTCGTTCAAATTTCAAATCGAGAATAGCCTTAATGTAAAAAATTATTTTGTTAAAACAATTTTGGTTTTCGTCATAATCATAATTCTGACCTGTCGAATTCTTTTACGTTGAACAAGAGCCCCCATATGTTCCAAGAGCACTCTGCAGTTTTTTGAAACATTCTACACTTTCCATACTTTCTATATTCTCTTCAAACATCTTGTATAGGTATAACGCCAAGCAGATATTTATGGATATGACTTCTTCAATTTTCTACAAACCTTTCTATAGATTATAGGCCTTATGTAGATTTTTTTACCATCCACTATATGCTCCACAATGAATTTGCCTTTCCGTTTCCAAAATATTTGTCGGAGACTTTATATATATCGGTTCACATTTTTGCATAGCTCCATTTTTCATAGCATCGCTTCATTTTCGATATTTTTAAGGTTTTAGCCGCATTTGCAGCATATGTTCGACATAGGTCATAGAAGCATAATAACATGTTTATAATTCTTATATAAAAATTCTGGGCCATTTCGGGTATTTTCACGTTTTAACCCAGCCAAGGGTTCGTTTGGAAGAAATATTACGATGTGCGCACCAGCCGGTCAGACTGAAACGGATTTGCTCCATAGAAGCATGGGGTATTAAACCGATATTTTGATGAGGCACATTTTTGCAGTATCAAGGTGTATGCCCTCATTAGCCATTAGGCAGATCTATACAGAAAATGTTCTATATAGGTCCATCCACATTGAAGACCCGCCCCATAGTCGGTTTTTCAAAAGGTTAAATCGTTTTTTCCCACCAAAGTGGCTACAAATTGGTATTCTAGATTCGTGGACTGTGAAAAAAATGCAAAAAATGTTCCATATAGGTCCATGTTTTTACACTGTATCGGTATTTTCTAGTTTTTAGCCGCATTTTCACATCGAATAGGCTGTAATTTTAAATTCCAGATTCATGTTTTATACGGTCATCTCGTAAAGTATCCGATCTATTTTTGTAATTTGAAGATTTTTGCCTCATTTTTTAACGATGAGGCTGAATTTGGTTTCAGGTTCTTGAAGGGTGAAAAATATATTAGATTGGGGAAAAAGAAATCCATTATTTTTATATGAACTACTACAGGACTTTATTTAACATGCATCGGAATGTCGGATTTGAGCCAAACGTGCACCGTTCTGTTGTATGATTTGTTACCATTTTAAGGGTAACTTCATAATACCTCTCTCATAGAAGTCCTGCTCTCTATTTGCAAAAAAACTGTATTGTCGATTTTCACAATCCTCCCTAAATATCATTAAAAAAATTGCAATGCAAGAAAAATATGATAATCGCTCGGTGCCAAGTTCGGACTCCCGAAGTTTCTGGCCAGTCACTCTAGATGTGTTTGGCCTAGCGTTGTGCTGGTGGAACACGACACCTCTCCTGTTGCTCAATTCTGGTCAATTGTGAAAGGTTTAAAACAGTTTTATGGTCGGTTTTTAGCTCCTGGGCGATGTTGCGATAGCTAACATGCCGGTCAACTTCGAACGGAATCTACGAAACCAAAATTTCACATAATTGGCTGTTACAGTATCGGAACCATAACACCATTCATAATTTTAGCCGCATGCCTTGCACTTTAAACCTTTGTCAAGAAAAACTGTAAAATGTACGAAATTTTCTCTTTGTTCAATTCCAATTTCAATTTTTACTGCGAAATGTCACCCTTCCAACGAGCATAAATCTGAAATTGTTTGATCGATACTTTACGAAAAATCTATCAGTACAGCCATCTGCTAAAAAATACTGGATTTCTTTTTCCCCAACCTAATATATTCATACAGAAGGCTCCACAATTTTGTTTTCTGTTTATTTTAGGCTATATTAAAAAAACGATATCAGATATATATTATGTTCTACGTTGTGCTTACGTTATGTATATCCGCGTTTAATCAATCCCAGTTAATCCCTTTATTTTATTTTCTAACCTGAAGACAAATCGAATATTTTAACCTTGACTAGATCCCTTTTCATCTAAAATTCCTCGTTTTAATTGTCTGATTCTGGCAGTAGCTATACTCGTCGTCCTTTCTTCAATTATCTCCTTTCATGTTCCTCTCCAATAAATTGAGATGAACAAAAAACTAAATGAGCTGTTAGATTTGTTATCGAGTTTTTTTATTCTACCAATTTTTTCTTGTTGTTGTTGCTGTTGTTCATTTGTTTGGATAACACTCGGCTATTGAAATAATGAGATCTCTATTAAGGCGGCAGCAGCAGCAGCATCAGCATCAGCGGCATGCAACCAAATCAAAAGGTGGAAAAACACAATCAAACAACAAAAAGAAAGCAGCCACAAATCAAAGCATTAGCAGCAGCAAGCAAGAGGAAAAAAATCGAACAGCAAAAGAAATTACAACAAAGGTCAGAGGAGGCTAAAATGTGTTGGCGTTGATCGGTCGGTCGATCGGTGGTGATGGCGGTAAATACCTTTTGATCATTTGATCACTGATTCCAGTTCGTTATGTTTTGTGTGTTATTTTGAAAAGAAATCCAAGACAATAAACGACGAACAAGTGAACAGCCCAATAGGCAAGGAGAATAAATAATAATAAATAAAAAGGAGATAGGCCGAGGAAAACGAGACAATGGATGTGATAGAATGTCTGTTTGTTGGGGAGAACAAATAATTGAAATATGTGTGAACTACCCAAAATATTGATCATCAATATTCATGAGCTGAGAATACATCTGGGGGCTAATACAATGGCAATAATATTAGCAGGTCGATTGTATGACATAACAAGCAGCCGCATCCACAGAGTCATCATGGTCATCATCACCATCGTCATCATGGTAATCAACAACATTATCCACGATGGTCAACTGAATTAAACCGCTCGCCTGCCTTACATACGGTTTAGTCATAATTTTTAGCTTAACTCTTTCTCACTCTCGTTGGCTTTGGCTTTGGTTGATCCAAACAAATCCTTACAAAAGATTATTCAAGTGTGTGTGTGTGTGTCGGTTGTGTGTGTCGGTGTGATATGTGATTTAAATGATTTTGGAAATGAAAAATCGATTATTGTCGGTTTGTTACCTGATCATCATGGTGATTACGTTGGATTTATGATAAGCATTGGTTGTTGGTGTTGGCCTAAAGCTTGCTTTGGTGGAGATTTAGTTACACTCACTTGGCCGTTCTGAGCCACAAAGAAGCCATGCCTAAAAAGTTAATAAGAAAAGCTATGGCTTACCGGTGGACAGGGGGAATTTCAGGTAAATGAGAAAGGATTAAAACAGGGGGATTTTTGGGAAAAGTTAAACGGGATATTTAAGGGGACTTTAATATGAGATCAAAATATTCCGTATATCATGATATAGCTGAGAGAATCACATAAATCTGAAAACATTGCAGGGACATTGAAAACAATCGAATTTGTGGAAAATTGAAGAACATGTAGAGAATGTAATTTAAATTATAAATAAAATAAATTCGATTTTTAAATATTTATTTTCGTTTTTATGATTGTCCACCGTTGAAATTAATCTGTGTAATTGGCATATTTAAGTAAATTGCCTAAAAAATGGCTACTTGCATTTTTAGGACTTGCTGGTCACAAATTTTAAAATTCAAAAAAACTCATAATTTTCACCCATTCTAGTTAAATGGTGCACATACTATTTTAATCAAAATTTAATATCGTATAGTAATGGATGGAAAAATTACACAATCCCTACAGGCAGACTCTGACAAATTATTACCGTTCTTCGTCCCCAAAATCCAAGAAATATTTACGAACGATATAAGATCATAGGAGGAACATCATCATTACTTCGCAATAATACTGCCGACATTTGTAAGTAGTTCTGCCTTGTGAAAATTTTCTGCATAAGGCCCTTGTAGTTCGAGCAATTTGGGGAGACCCATTGTGGACTCAATTAAACATTATTATTTTGTACAAAGCTTTTTTTATTCGTACGCATAAAGTCTAAATAATGTTTGTAATATAAATCAGGTCCTCCTTCGCTCCAGCACCTCATTATCAAAAATGGAAAACCGACTCCAACTTATAGAAACTTTTCACAGATATCACAGGCCAAATATATCTTCCAGAACATTGAGTATTAAGGTCATTCTAATTAGTCCACGTTTCTGTAATAACATCTACATAAGTTCCGATTTTTTAAGGACAATATCCTACCAAATTGATTGTACGTCACCCATATAATAGGGGTAGATTTGTTGATATTTGACCGTCGACCAAATTTTAGGTTCCAAGGAGATTCCAGTTTCAAAAGATGCACTTTTTCTCATAATGAAATTTAAAACATGCTGTCCGACCGAACATGACATCAGATATAAGCGTGAATTCTATTTTTCAAGGATCCTCTGTATTTTTAAAGAATATTTTTGGAGGACTATTTGAGCTATAAGCATGGATTATTAAAAAATATTTTCAAGGTCCATTGGAGTTAAAAGAGATTGGATTTTTTTTTAAATATTTTTCCCAGGACAGTCTAAGAAGAGTATATTTTATTTTATGGAAAACTTTTTAAAGACCATCTGAGATAAAAGAGTAGATTTTTACAGAATATTTTTCAAGGACTATCTGATTAAGAGCGTGGATTTTTAAAGAATATATTTAAACGATAATCTGAAATTGATTTGTTAGCGATTTCAAATTTTTAAATATATGTTTCAAGGACCATCTAAGATAGAAGGCTGAATTTTAAAGAAAAATTTCAAGAACCATCTGTGTAACTTACTCACTTAGCTGGCTTATGACAGAATGGTTGTTCCATAAGCCGAGCTAAAAAAAAATTTGTGCGCATCTCATCCAATTTGTAAGACCATTACCCGAGATGTTCACATGGTTCGCTTTTATATGCCTTTTGAGCTTGGGCATCATCTTCCAGTCTCACAACATGGCCTAACCAACGTAGTCGCAGCTCGATACTACGTTGACTACGTTGATGTCAGGGAATAGATGGTATAGCTTTTGGACGTCGATATTCGCCGTCGACGCAGATCGGCCCATAGATCTTCCGGAGAATTTTTCTCTCAAACACTCCAAGAGCTGCCACATCTGCTTGCGCAAGTACCCATGCTTCAGATACATACAACAGCACGGATAATATCAGCGTCTCGGAGCGTGTGAGTTTGGTCTGGCGAGGGGTGGCCTTCTCTTGAGTTGCTTACTCAGACCATAGTAGCATATGTTGGCCAACACTATTCTCCTCCGAATTCCAAAGCTGATGGCGGTACCGAGGTGTATAAAATAGTTCACTACATCGAAGCTGTTGTTTTCAAGTTCCGAGTCTACTGGACGCCTTGCGGATTTATATCATTCTCAATATTCTCAATTCGTTCAAAGGTGGCTGTTACCGCTCGCAATGTTCGACTCATTATGTCGATGTTGTCGGCTTAGGCGAGTAACATGTGCTATTTGCTGTACAAAGTGCCATTTCTGTTCAAATTTGCATGTCGTCTTGCAAAATTAATACGGCTAAGAAGGATAACATTAACCGAACGAGGATTCCGACAAGGTGACAGTTTGTCGGAATCCTCGTTCGGCATTGTAGGTCACCGAGTAAAAGTTATCCTTCTTAGCCGTATTTGCAAGAAATCCAAACGAATACATGACTTTAAACACCTCTGAACGGATTGGGCTGTCGAATGCGACTTTATAGTCGACGAATAGGTGGAATGTGACGATGTGTTTTTCGTCTTTTCCAGGCTCTGGCGCAGAGTGAAAATGTGGTCAATGGAGGATTTGCCAGGACATTTGCCGAACATTACGCCGTTCTTTATTTTAATGTAGCCACTATATCAATCGATTTTTAACCGAATCTATATAATTAGTTTACATGGGCCTCGATTTAGCTTATATATTATTCTATCCTTCCCAATTACCTATTTTTTTTATTTTTTCATATTAGCTTTCAACTTATTCGATTTTATACCCTTTTCAACAAAAAGGAGTTCATGGTATGTGAAAAAATGCCTTTTTGTGTACAAAAATCGGGGTTCTTTTAAAAAATCATTTTAAAAATGTAATGATCCGGTTCTGCCTCTCACGAATAAATGTTAATAAATGGAATCTCATAGTGAAATTTTTGTATTATAATATTTCAGACAAGGACGTTGAAAACATACGAATATCGATCTCTTCAATAGTGTCTCTCTTAGAGGACACTATCTAAAATCGTAAAATGTGATATGTATGTATAACATTTAAGGGGACCCCCCCCCCCATTCTCGGGGTCAAAATTTTTGTTGATATAATTCGAATCTACACTGATTAAGAATGTCTCTACAAAATTTCAAGTGAAAATCTCACGAACTCTTGAAGATATATCCGATTTATTGTGTCCGCATCAAGTGACGGCTGAAGGGCTTCTCAAACTTTAAACGCGTTTTTCTCTAAACATTTTTTTGCGAATGGCGGGCACGATAACTCAAAAACTAATAATCCAATCGGTTCCAAATTTTGCAACGTTTCTCTGGGAGTGCATAGCTCTCGTATGAACTAGGATAAAGCCAATCGGTGAAGATCTTCCTTATTTTTTAACTTGGTTTTTGATCAAAAAATCGGCGATTTTCCAAAAATATTTTTTCAAAGGTCCACCATTTTTTTAATTTTCGAGCGATGTCAATAGTTCATACGAGAGCCAGTCATGTACTCTTTCTAACACCGTTGGAATTTTCGGATTCCGATGTTCCAGTGAGGAGTTATCATGCCCGCCATCAAAAATAAGGACTTTTCTTTAATTACAAAAAACAACAACAAAACAATAACAAAATTTTTTTGTAAATTATTTTTCTTCTCTTTTAAATCTTCAATTATATATGTGCAAAGTTACAAACCTTAACAAGCATTGGTATTGATTTACCAGCCCATTGAAAATCTTGAAAAAATAAAATCGAGAATGGGGGGGTTCCCTTAAAGGCAAAAAATCTTCAGATAGACGGATGATAAATTTATGAAATGCATAGAAGTTGTGAATCTATAAAAACAAAAGAAAACTGCTACTACAGTGTGCAAATCCAACGTATTCTTTCGGATTTGTAAACAAATTTTAAATATTCCCTGCCATTCCCCCTAAAACAATGAAAGAACACCAGTCTCCGAAAAATAAGTCAAGTTTTGTGCACGCTCCTTACAGTCGGAGACTAATTATTTCTACTAATAATAGTTTTCTCCTACCGAAAAACTATTTTTCTTTTCTTATGCCGCAGAGATGTAAACAAAACAAAAAAAATCTGCTCTGTTTTTGAATTTTCCCAAACACAAAGTTTCCCACTGTTAACTCAACTGTTTGATTAAAACTAGTCGATATCATCGGCTTTCTTCAGGTTCAGTTTTGCTTTCTAATATTTCTCATGTTGAGAGTATTGCTTTGTGATGCACAAAATCAAAGAAAACAAAATAAAAATGCGTGTAATTTCTTTTAAAAATAAGATATTTTTGTCATCGATTTTCTCAAGTCAGCAAGCAAGCCAACATAGAACCAGCAGTAGTTAAGAGCCTAAAAATGAAAAATTGTATAGCTCCTTACAAATGATACCTGTGGCTCGGCACAACACTGCAGCTCATAGGCATTTTCATAGCTGACAGGATCAGAGCTAGTCAGCCTTACTGCTGTGCTGCGGCGGCATGACACACAAATGAGAAATGGAAACAAATTCATTTGTCCAAATGAAAAGACACATCGCTCGCTCGTTCACTCACTGACTAGAGTGTAGTGTGCAATAGATGTCTCAATTTTGGAAATTTGTTGGCTCCAACAGAGCTGTACAATGGCTAACTGCTGTGCAAGGGCCCGTTTTGATGATGGTGTTTTAGAAAAACGAAAAATATTTTTTTTTTATTTCAAACCAACAACAATTTTGACCATTGTTGAAATACACATTTGTCACAACACATGTTTTTTTGTTGTTGGTTCTTTCTTTGGTGTTTTTTGTTGTTGTTGCCTTAAATTGAGTGTCGATCCCAAAGAATGAAAGAAAAAAAGGTTCAAAGAAGTTGCCGCTCAAACGTGTGCACCATAATTAAGACATTTTCCAGTGTTATTAGTGTTGTACAATAACAATAAAAAGAAAACTAAAACGAAAATTTTTACAACAACAAATGACTAAAGTTGTTTTTGTTGTAACCTTTTAATAAATTGTTTTTCTTTTTGATCAGATTTCAGAGCTGGGGAAAATTTTTCATTTTTATGGGAAAAATAAAAATTTAGATTTTTAAAATTATTTTTTTATTCAAAAAATACTTTTCTGTTATTTATTAATTGATTTTTTATACATTTTTTTTTTTAATTTTTCTAAAAAACAATTCTTTTTGTAAAAATATTTTTTTTATTTTCAAATTAATTGTGGTTATTTATTAATTGATTTTTTTAATATTTTTTTATTAAAAAATATTTGTTTTATACATTTTTTTTAATTCTTCTTAAAAAAATTATATATAATTTATTTATAAAAAAATATATTTTCGAACTATTTTTTTCAAAAGTTTTAAATTATTTTCATTAAAATATTTTTTTTTTATATTTTATTAATGATTGAAATATTAATTTAAATATTTTTATTTTATTCAATTCAAATAAATAATTATTTTTTTTTAATTTTTAAAATATTTTTTTTTAAATTTTTTTTCAATATTTTATTTATTTTTTTTTTAATATTTTTTATGTGATTTTTGTATTCAAAAAAATATTTTTTTGTAATTTTTAATAGCTGTAATTTTTTAAAATTATAAAATAAAAAGCCAATTGAAATTTTTGTTTTTTGAAATATAGTTTTTATTTTTAAAAGGTTTTTTGTTTTTCTTAAAACTAATAACAAACTAAAAAAGTTAAAATTTTTAAAAAAAATTATACAAAATTATAAAAAAATGAAAATTAAAAAAGTACATAAATATTTGTTAACCCATTAAGGTTCGTTTGAGTTGTGTGTTTTTTTGTTTTCTTTTCAAAGAAGGCCCGCCTTTTGTTCCTTTGAGAGAGTTAAGTGTGCCGTAAATGCTGTTCCAGCATTCTAACTACGCTGCTATTGCCCCATAATATGCAATGGACACCAGAATATAGTGAATAAATATCCTGCCCCTTTTGGTGGTATGGTGTAAGGGAGGATGTTTTCCTTATTCTTACTATCCCAGAGTCCCCAAATTGCTGTCCTTGTTGTTGTCGTCTTCGTCCTGCGACAAATTTCAAGACCAATTTGCTTTTTGGAACGAACAGAGTGTGGTGTGAAGAGTAAATCAACAACGCTTAGCGTTTTGTTTCGTTACATTTTCCCACAAATGCTTCCCCAATAATGCTCAGGCAATTTAGCTAGCTTGGAACTTGCCCAACATTTGCATACGATGGAATAGTTCAGCAGACATGGGCATGGGACCGGATGGATACATGGCATTGGCTGGAGGCATTTGATTGTAGACAGGCATTTGTGGTGGAGCTTGTTGGGGTACAGCGGTGGGTGGATAGGCAGCACCGTAGGGATTCATACGTTGATATAGGGCAGCGGCAGCAGCAGCATTGGCATAACCAGGAGCAAATTGCATGGCGCCAGGGAAGGGAACAGCAGCGGCGGCGGCAGCAGCAGCATAACGACCCATCATGGGCGAGAAGATGGCCTGGCGGTAGGCAGCCAAACGGGCACTATTGGCACCGGGATTTTTGCGGCGCAATTTACCAGTGGTCTCACCAATGAACACTTCCTCGGCGCTGGGGTCCAAGATCCAGTAGTTGCCCTTGCCGGGATCATCGTAGCTGCGGGGAATCTTGGCAAAGCATTTGTTCAAGCTCAGATTGTGGCGAATCGAGTTTTGCCAGCCGCGTTTGTTCATCTTGAAGTAGGGGAAGCGATTGATCAAATACTGATAGATACCGTTCAAAGTCAAGCGTTGTTCGGGACTATTTTGAATGGCCATCATGATCAAGGCATTGTAGCTGTAGGGGGGTTTCTTATCATCACCCTCGCCCTCCGATTTGCCAGCCTTATCCTCATCGCTGTCACAACTCTGATCATCTTCCAGTTTGTCTTCACCGGAAGAGAGAGAATCGGCAGCACTGCTCATGGGGGTACTGGTACGGCTGGGGTTATCAAATTCCTCCGATAGTTCACCATCATCGGTGACATATAAAGTTGGTTCCTTGAGGCATTCGGGTTCTTGTTTGATCATAACCGTGGTGGTTTGTGGTGGCATTGTCATTTGTTGTTGTTGAGAATTGTGGTTGTTGTTGGTATTTCTAGCCAAGATGGCATCAATTGAGAAGTTGCTTTTGAATTCCATTTCGTTAACACTTTTAACCATTGTTTTTTTAGTTAAATAAAATTTGTTGTTCTTTTTGATTGATTGTCTTTTTTGAATTTTTGTTTTTAAAAATGTATTTCAATTTTTTTGTTTCTAATAAAACTCAAATGTTTGTTTTCTTGTTTTAGAACACCAAGAGATGTTTATAAGACGAGATGTAGCTGAGTACTGACTATTCTACGCTCTGAGCGGGCTATTTATACCCCAACGGCTCTCGATCCCTCTCAGCATGATAAGTCTACACAACAAAGGCCTTAACTACTTATCGCCGATACAATCCACACACAAGCAACAACACAGCACAGGCAAACAACAACAATTACAACAAGAGAATAACTAAGCCATTCAACAAACAACAATCCTAGGTAGCCGACTGTTAGTGCTCAGTGAGTGAGTGTGTGTGTTTGTGTGTGCCTGTCCCACAATGAAACAAACATATGCTACTACTACTAACTCCGCCCTTAACATTGTTTGTTTATTCAACAAGAGTACATTGCTGTCGTCGTTGTTGTTGGCCATCTCATTGGTTCATTGGCAGTCTCTCTGCTCTACTCTACTATGGTGTGTTGTGTTTTGTTTTGCTTGGGCCCCCAGAGAATCCACACAATATTTGTTTGATTAAATCGCAACAAAACATGTTGTGAGAGGGAGAGTAGCCATACGTGGGGTGAGTAACGGTGGAGAGCTCTTTTGTGTTGTTATGCGCATGTGAGTACATACAACAGCAATGGTATTGGGGAAACTCTTTGGAGAGTATGAGAGTCTCCCAGCATTGCTTTATGGGGGGAATTCATTTTGAATTTTGTTTGGGGTGTGCTTACTCTCTGCAGTGTAGTAAACAACAACAAAACACATATATATGCTTTACGTTGTACGTTTGTGTGTTTTTGTAGAAAAAAGGAGGTTGTTTATAATATTTGGGATATTGGTTTAATGTTTATTTTGTACACATTTCGTTGATTCGCCGTCAAAATATCTATTAGCATTAATCTAAACAGGGTTGAAGAATTTTTTTTGCTGCTTATTGTTGTTGTTTTTCTCAACATTTTAACAAAAGTTGTTGGCGATTTTGTTTTTCATATTTTCAATGAAATCATGAAAAATTGATTATTTTTGCAGGAAAAGTAGAAACAAAATCTCAACTGATTTTATTATAAATTATGAACTCAACATTTGGTAGCTTTAATTTTCCCTACAAAAATGTTTTTCATTATTATTATTTTCCCCCTAATTTAATTTGCTTGTTCTTCTTTTTCTATTTCTAGACCATTGGCATTTGATTTGTTCTTGTTTCACTTTTTTTGGGAATTTGAAAATGTGCAAATAATTGACTGTTATTCATAGTCATAGAGAACCGAGGGGTAAGTTTTTAATTATTTGTTACGCTCGTTTTTAATTGATTTAATTAGTCATAGAGTATTCTCACATTTCATAGCGTTTGTTGTTTGTCTTTTTTTGTTTTATTATTGACGTCTTGTTATAAATATTTTACTTAAATACATGGCAATTGAAAGTTTTCCATTTTAATTACGGGGTCTTTGAAAAGTTCAAAAGAAATATTTATAAATAATTTTTGCTAGCACAGAAAATTGTTTTCAAACGCGCAAAAGGGCATTTTTAATTGATTGTTTGATGAGAAATAATAAGAATTATAAAATATAAGTTTGAATGTATGTATATTAAATTAGTTTTGTATTAAATAATGGTACTATTTATAGTCCCATGGGTGTTTTTCATTTCAGAGAAAATTATTTGTATATATTCTATGTTTATATACATAGTTCGGGAAAATATTTCGGATAGCTACACACCAATTACTGATTTTTTTCTATATTTCGTGAACAACATATTTCATAATTTTTGAGCATAGTACCAAAAAATCAAAAATTAGGTCCTTTTCAATATTGCCATTTAGAACATTTTTGTAAAATTGTTCTTATAACTTAACGCAAATATTCTCAAATACGAAAATTATTTCAAAGTTATTTGAAAGCACTCATTTTAAAATTTAATTTATTTATACAACATCGTTAGGGTATCTAATATTCCGACATGCCCAACAACTTGTAAAATTGCGAAAACTGCTTCGAAGTCCTATTCAATTTATTACTATAAAAAATAAATCAATCGATAAAATATGAGCCATCAAGATAACACCATATTTTCGGAAATATATTACACGGCTTCCGATTTGATGGAATTTTTAAATATATATATATATATTTTTTTTCATAAAAATTGCTAATCAATTAAATATATTGTCGATTGGTCGCTGCACGCGATATTCGTAATAAACGTTTTCAATTGAAAGGTCAGAACTTTAGTGGGTCTGAAAGGGCTATAGAAATGTATGTAGAGTGTCTATTTTTTTAATGATTCATATATTCGATATAAACTTATGTTTTATAGAACCCTTGGCATAGGTCTTTTATCAATTGACGTCTTCCGTCTGTAGAATACTTTACACGTGTAAAAATCTCCCATATGACTTATCCCTTCTGGATACTTAACATTGGTCTTCTTAGTATATAAGATCCAACACCGGCATTTCATCTGTAGAAAATCTCAGACAGGATAACAAACTAGAGAAAACCCCATACAGCTCTTTTAGGCTCAGAACACCACAAAAATTATTTACACTAAGAGAATGTTTCGAGGACCTCATCATACAATCGGTGACAATCTTCTCTAAATGCCCGATTTGGACCAAATATACACCGTTTTGTTGTATGATTTCTTGCCATTTTAAAGGTAGCTTAATAATGCCTCTCTCATAGAAGTCCTGCTCTCTATTTGCAAAAAAAAAAAAACTCTAGTAGTCGATTTTCACAATCCTCCCTAGATACCAATTTTTTTATTATTAAAGAATTATTGCAATGCAAGAAAAATATGATAATCACTTGGTGGCAAGTCCGGACTGCATGGCGGATGTATTAAAACTTCCCAAACAAGCTCCCGAAGTCATTGTAGATGTGTGTGGCCTAGCGTTGTCCTGGTGAAACACGACACCTCTCCGTTTCTGTTCAATTGCTACCTTCAAACGGTTCAGTTGTTGACAGTAAAAACCAGAATTCAGCGTTTGGCCATATTCAAGCAACTCATAATAATACCCTTCCAGTTCCACCAAATGCATAGCAGAATCTTCCTGGCCGTTAGTCCTGGTTTGGCCGCCGTTTGAGGTGCTTCACCGCTCTTTGACCACGATCGTTTTCGCACAGGCTTATCGCAGGTGATCCATTTCTCATCTCCAGTCACTATCCATTTAAGAAATGGGTCCATCTCATTCCGTTTGGCCAAGGCATCGCAGATGAAAATTTGATCTATCTTTTGTTTTTTTTTTTTTGTTAATTGGTGTGGCTCCCAAACACCGAGATTCTTTTTGAATCGAGCGTTGTCTAAATTGTTTATAACAGATTTTAGGTCCTGGGTGATGTTACGACTGCTAACATACCAGTCAACTTCGATCATTTTCCCGTTTTTATCGACATTTTCGACGACCGGCCTAGTGGATTTCTTTTTCCCGAACCTAATATTACACCATTGAAAAAATCTGGTATATGTACATTACATTGAAATATAAAAAAATATATTTAATTTATTCATCATCATACACCAATATATGTTAAAATCATAGAAATAATTTTGATTCTCCTTTTTCTAGATTATTTATTTCGTCTCAAAATTTCTAATTCCTTCAAAATATTTTCGAATATCTTTCAAATCCCACATGTTAGTCCTTGTCCATTTTATAATTCCCAAAACACAACAAATTCCCCTTTTCCACCTTAATCATTATAGTCTCCCGCTCTATCGCACTTACCACCACTTTAATCGCACTCTTCTCTAGATTTATTTAAAGATTTTAATTAAATCGTCGTTGACTAGTTGCATTCCACGTAAATCATAACCAAACATTTATTAAATCCCAACCGGATCTCATTAAGCTCCCCCCTCCAATACGCACACACACACACAAGGGGTACACACACGTAGCAGCCAGGCAAAGTTAAGCTACCTGCTTAAACAGGGACAAGGGGAACAGGCAGACATTTGTCAATCTGCTTGTCAAACCCACGCGAAATCTATTTAACTTGTGCATTTCGATATAATCCAAGATAAACGGAATCCGAATGACAAAAATAACAAAAAGTTGGCGACACCAAAAATCGGCTATCTATCCACTTCTCCTTAGTCACACTGCTAAGCACACAAGTAAACCTGCTCAAAATAGCTTAGCATTTAAAACCGTGAAGATATATCAGACTAGATAGGAGATATATGTTTGCTTGTATGTGCGTGTATTTTGGTATTAGTTTTCAAACGAAAGACAGATTTGGATCAGAGCAAATCTTAAACGAGGCCTAGAAATCCAAGTCAAGTCCTTGCCAGCTGATCAAAGTTAAAACACATGTTTAGTCAAGGGGAAAAACTAGCTTAGGCGGGGGGAGTGATGTGAAAAGATCGAGATCAAGGCGAGGAGATTTTGAAAATTCCCTTTGGAATGGCTGTACAAGTTCAGCGTATATTAGGAATGCGAAATATCATCGAAATCGCTTATAACGATAGTCTAAGGCCTATTTTTTAGACTTTCTTTTAGACGTTCGAGCAAATAATTCAAAGGAGTGCCGGTCTGGGGTATACAATAACTTCGGTCGTTTCTGGTGGATTGCTTGCCACAAATTGAATTTTCTTTACAAAGAATGCCTTTACAATCGATGAAAACTGTGATCGAAACCACATTCAATCGAAATGGAAGCGTTTCGATTTTGGAAGCTGGATTAGATTTCCATAGGGAATTTGAAGATGTGAAGTATCTTATATGCCTTTTGTATAAAAAATTATGTTCTTGATCTTCTAAAATTTAAAAAAAAACAACCTCTTCAACGATTGTTTTTAGTTTGAAGAAAGAACTCTTCTTCTTCGATGTCTTCTGAAAGTGGAAATTGCCTACAGAAAAATGAAATTAGGGTTTTATTGTTGTGGCCGGGCCCCACCTCTGGCTACGTCGCTGCCCTCAAGCGACGTGGCAATACTTTGGTATTTCCATATAATGGTACCATCTCAATTTCCTGAAGAAGACTCTGTTATGTCTTCTTTAGAAAAGATACCTAACAGACGTCACTAATATATAAAACACCTTTTGTAGGTTCTCTAAAATGCATAGCCTTTCATAGAAAGATAACCATCTATTTGGTATTCTATAAAGTCCTACCAAACCAGGCTCTTATATAAATAGAAGACCTAACATATGCCTTCTATAGGGCTTCTATGGATAGAAAATATACCAGAGGTCTTCTAGGGGATAAAATAGGTACCAAAATGCTTATATGGCTAACATAGGTCATTTATAGATAGTAGACTTCTGTACGTCCTCTATAAATTGAAACCTTTCAGATGTAGAGATCATCAGTAGGTCTCTCATAAAGTCCTACCAGAATACATAACAAGGCAATAGGCGACACTTCTATGAATATAAAAATGGTCTTCTATGGATGGGATGGGAAATATACCAGGATAGGAAATATACCAGAGGTCTTCTATGGATAAAGTACCTATCCGAGATATTCGATGAAAGGAAGACCATTCAGAGATCTTAAAATAACTACCAATACACTTCTATGCTCAGAAGACCTACTAGACCAGGTTTCGAAAATCTATCAGAGACATTCTAAGTGCAGATGAACTACCAGAAGTCTTCCATGGATAAAATACCTAATAGAGACATTTCATTTAAAGACTTTATATAAATAAAACGAATGATATGAGTTTTGAAATTCGGAGAAGAGTTGTGATGGCCAACAGATGCTACTATGGTCTAAGTAAGCAGTTTAGAAACAAGGCCACCTCTCGCCAGACCAAACTCATACTTTACAAGACGCTGATACTACCCGTGCTATTATATGGATCAGAAGCATGGGTACTTGCGCAAGCAGATGAGGCAGCGCTTGGGGTGTTTGAGAGAAAAATTCTCCGAAAGATCTACCGGCCGATCTGCGTCGACGGTGAATATCGGCGTCGAATGAACCACGAGCTCTACAATTTATACGCTGACATCGACATAGTCAGTCGTATTGAGCTGCAGCGACTACGGTGGCTAGGCCATGTTGTGCGGATGAATGAAGATGCCCCAGCTCAAAAGGCATATAAAAATGAGCCTACTGATGGTTCCCGTAGAAGGGGAAGGCCACGAATTAGATGGAAAGACCAAGTAGAAAACAACATCTTGGAACGTGGTCTTCCAAATTGGCGCACAAGACCGACGCGCTTGGAAATCTTTTTTAAGCTCGGCTTATGGAACAACCGTTCTGTAACAAGCCAGCTAAGTAAGTAAGTAAAGAGAAATTTCATACATAGAAAAATAGGTTTTTATAAATTGAAAATCTTCCACATATAGACGATCATCTACAGGACTTCCATAAACACATACCAGAAATTGCATACCTACCAAGTATCTTTTAGAGGACCTCCCCGGCTCTTTTAAGAATATAAATAGGTCTTCTATAGATGGAAAAATCTATCAGCACTTCATCTATCAGGATAAAATTCCTAATGTTTTCTAGGGATAAAATAAATACCTGAACACGTGTGTGGACAGAAAACCTACTATAGCTCTTTCATGCATGGACTTCCAGACCTTCTATGGGCAAAATACCTTCCAGAGGTATTATATGAATAAAATAGCTATCAATCAATAAAAATACGACTGGGGTCTTTAAGGCTCCGAAAATTTCGGTTAAAAATCCGAACACTATGTCGAAGTAAACCTATGTTAACTAAAAATGGCGCTCATGATCTGGGTGAAGCAAATTTCTCACGCGAATGGAAGCCCTTGAGTTGTGGCGTGATGAGTGTTTTCCAAAGTTCCTGAAGAAAACACGTAACGTAATTGTTTGAGCTGTTGCAGGCTTTTTTGAAAGGACGCGTCTTTAGTGAGGAATATTTTTGAAAAGCATATCTTCCTTTTATCTCGATACCCTCTAGACCTCCAAATATTTTACAAAACTGTGGCTCAAAAGATGTTTATATGGTCCACAAAGACCTCCGAAATACTCTATAGAAATTTCGCTCACAACGATTTAAGACAGGGTCGCCAAATATCGATATTCGTATGTTTTCATCGTCCTTTTTCCACCTTTAATCGATCTTTAATCGATCGGTAATCACGTGCAATAATTAATCGAAGTTGTAACTAAATGGAACACTATTTTTTTGCTTGACCTAACCTTGAATTTAACACCACATAGTCCTAATTAAGACATCTCATTGTTTTATTTGGATCCCCCGAACCAAACCAAAACAAATTTCCAAACAAAAAGTTAAATTAAAAAAAAATAGCAACAACCAAAGAATTCTTCCTATTATATCATTTCGAATTAAACGGAAAAGAACTCCATCCTCCAACATATGTTTTTCTTTTTGGGTTATAACTTTTTACGATTTTCTTGTATTCATTACAATTCAATTCCGGGCAATTTCTCCACAGTTAGTGGGTCGGTCAGTCAGTCATGCGGACTGGCCAACCATTCAAAACGGGCATTGTGAATAACGAAATAGACTTATTAGAAATTAGTTACGCTTTGGGGTGTATTATTCTATTTAACACTTGCCAGGATACTCATAGTCATAGGTTCGTTCTCACACTCTCTGCATATTTTTTCAATGTAGTGCGTCTCCGACTCTCTCCCACTCCTTTTTCGGAGTTTTGCGTGTTCGAATAAAGAAACAAAAAAAAACAGAAACAATGCCCGGCCAACAATTTCGTCCTAATGTCAAATGATTACTTTTATTAAATCGTAATGCGCATGACGAATTGGATTTGTTGCACCAGTTCCTTGTTCTTTTTTGGGCCCATGCACACACACACACTCGTACATGTAGTCAGCAACATGCTAGAATGGTTCGAGAGAAAGATAATATCCATTTGCCTGAAATGTTTGCCATTGTTGTGATCCTGGGGAATGTTAGAAAAAAAACACAACTACTAAGCAGGATTGCTGGTGGATTGTGTAGTATGCTGGTGTTGTTTTTGTTATTTGGCGGCTGGTTAGAAAGCATAACTAATTTACCGAACAAAGGCAACAACACTCACTCACATGTTGCAACAACAATACGAACAGAAAATTGTATCCATTCCATTCCTTAGACATATCAATTTGATATACAAGTCAATTTTTGATTCGTTTCTCTTCTTAACGCCGAACAAACAAACAAACAAACATACACACACTGGCATTTTGAGTCCTGAGTCGTAAAGGCGGATATATGGCGGATGGCTTAATCATCCGTTTTGTTGTAATTGTGTTTGGCATTATTCCATGATAAATATGTCCATTAATTTGGTAAATAAATGTTAAATATTTTTCTCATCTCTCCTATATACATACATTCATTTTGTACCAGGCAGACAAACACACACCATCATAGTAGGCCATGTTCACTTATCCAAACGGAGGTAAATTATGTGATTATCTCTTTATGAGATTTTGTAGTAGTAGGAGGTGTCAGAGGGTGGCTCAAAACGGCATGCAATCTAGAGATAATGTACAAGCGGTAGTATTTGATGTCCTGTGTTCGGTCGTTCGTTTTTTCTTAATTTCTTATTTTGCTGTAGGTCTTGTTCGTCCGTTCGTTACATTTGGTCCAAATATTTCAATTAAATTTTGTTTTCCATCCATTGAGTGTGTGTGAGGTCCTCAGACATCAATAAATTTCTTTGGTTAAATACCAAAAATCAATTGTCGGCATCTTACAGCCATAGTCATGTCACAGGTGACAACCTTAAACCAATCAGCAGCAGCCATCCGCTAGCCGCCATATGGAACGGAATGTTCTGGTATTGAAAATAAAAGAACAACAACGTCGAAAAAACTATTAAATCAATTTGTTTTGGATTATTTACAACTGTTGGTCAATAAACCGGCAACTGTTTAAACAACGTTTACAACTTAATTTAAAGTAATAGAACAAATGGAGCTCCTCGGGAGATGATGTGTGGTAATGGCTAATAAAAGGTGTTTAATGGCCAAACGACGAATATCAAAAGTCAATGATATATAATGAAGTTAATAAAACAAAATGAAGAAATACTACATTTTAAACGATGTCCAGAAAATCCTCCTTGAAAAAGAAAATTCTCCATAGTTCTATAAACCTTTTATTAGTCTTTTTTTTATATAGAAGATCTAGAAAAATCGACCAGAAATCTTCTGTGTAGACTTACCAGACTTATTCTAGGGATAAAATATCCACCAAAACTATTTTATACACAGAAGATTTACTAGATCTCCTTCATGCTTAAAAACCCTATCCGAGAAGAGCAGAAAGTCTAGGTCCTTAATAAACTGATAACATTTCATAGATAGACGATCATATATTATGTATATTTTATAGGTCCTTGATGTCTCTTCTATTAACAGAAAATCTTATGTAATATGAAAAGTCTAGCAGTACTTCTATGAACAGAGAGTATAATAGAGGTCTTCCATGAGCCTACAAATGGTCTTCTATGAATACAAAACATCCAAGAAGGATTCTATGGCTACTTACCAAAATACTTCTAGGGACAGAAACACTACCAGAACTGTTTATACACATAAGACCTACTAGAGCTTGTTCTTGCATGTAAAACCTGCCAGAAGTTTCTATGGATAAAATAATTAAAATAGTTTTTTTGTGAATACAAATAAATTTAAACCCTTCGATAGGTAAATGACCATCTACAGATCTTCTATACAGAACCTACCAGAAATGACATACTTATCAGGTATCTTAGATAGGCTCTGTTGTAATCTTCTATAAATCGAAGCTGGGAATTTTATGGATTTAGGATTCTATGGAAAGAAAATCTACAATAGAAGTTGTGCGATGCATATGAATTAAAAAAACATACGTATTCTATTGATAGGGGATTTGCCCGAAGTTTTCTTAAAAAAAAAAATCTAACTGGTCTGCTATGGGCAGAATAACTACCACAGATCTTCTATGTATAAAATACAAAACAAAGGAATTTGATAGTCCTTTGTAAATTGAAAAACTTCTACCGGCCACCTTCACCTTCTTCTTCATTATCCTACCAGAAATTATATACTTACCACGTATGTCTTATAGGTACTCTCTGACTCTTCTATGAATAACAAAATCTATGACAGTTTTTCTACGGATTGAAAATCCATCTGCTAAGAATAGAAGAGCAACCTGAACTTCCAGAAATAGTATACCTATCAGAACACTTCGGTGAAGAAAACTGACTAGAGCTTCTTCGTGATTTGAAAACCTACCAGAGGTCTTCTATGGGCAAAAGAACTACCATACATATCTATATGGATAAAATACCCAGCAGAGGTCTTTTATAGATAGAATGCCTGCGGTATGTTCTCTATTAATATAAAATTTTCCAGAAATCTTATGAAAAACTTGCAGATGTCTCTATTTTTCGAAGAAGTAGAAGATTATATGCATACAAAAAATAATCGATGATAGTCTCTGAGAGGTCTTATACAGATTGAAGTCATTCAGAAGAAGGTCGCTGTGGATGTGTGAAGTTTTTGGGGTATTTTATGGATATGCGATCTCCATATTTCTTTTATACATACAAAATTCGTCACATGTTTTCATCAGACAGAATTTCTTCGAAGTAATCTGTATAGAATACCTTCACAGAGTTCTTTATTTTGTCTATAACTTTTTACAAATTCTATTCCGGGTAATTTTTCAGTCATCCATGCGGACTGGCCAACCATTCAAAAAAACATTGTTAATATATGCCAAGTTACTCAATGGAACAGGTTCTCACACTATATTCAATTTTTAATGCACTCCGATACAAGAACTATCAAAAGACTTTCAGTGCAGTATAATCAGTCAATCAATCATATCTTGAGACCCTTCAACACGCTTTTAAATATTTTCTACAGCCGCAATTTTAAAAATTTCTGCGACCATATAGCCGTGGTTAGTTCCACCATGGGATATTCATTCATGGCCATAATTGTTCATAATGTTGGCCATGATTGATCACCTTTGTTGTCCTTATGACATGTCCTTGTTCTCTTGTTAATGTGCGAAATATTTTCGCACGGCAGGCAACAGCCCAAAAATGTGTGGTATAGGTTATGGTGAATGTGGCACTATTTATTTGCCTCGTATTACTTTCTTTTTGACTTTAGAGAAGAGAGAAAAATGAATATTTTAAGTGGGAGAAAGGAAATGAAAGATAATAATCCTAGAATTATAGAGTGAATGTCACAAAATAGAAAAAATACAGTATATAAACGTACAGTTTCTACAGAACAAAGGCTCTTAACCTTCAGATCTGTGTAAATCTTTAAATTTTATATAATAAAACTAAATCGCTGTTTTTACAGATATCGAGGTTACTTCCAATATATTTGGGAGCTGCTAATATGACTATATACATCCTAATGACTAGTCGGTAACAGTTTTTGCTGATTTCGGCTTAAACTTTTAATGCATTTTCATATATGTTTTTTTTTTTTTCGAATTTTTAACACATTGGATGCATTTCTCTATATTGCAAATTTATTATTATTATTCGATTCACATCTGCAGGCTCTAACACTGTCCTAAACCTTGAGATTACCACCTAGCATCTATGTAAAACCTCTGCGACCACTGCTATGGCGGTTACTTTTCCAAGCCTCAATTCGAAACATTTTTCTGCGACCATATTGCAGTGGTTAGTTCCACCATGGGATAGTCATTCATGGCGATAATTGTTCATAATGTTGACCATGATTGCTTGTCATTGTTATCCTTATGACTTGTCCTTGTTCCCCTGTTAATGTGTGATATTTTTCGCACGGCAGGCATCATCCCAAAAATGTGCGGTATAGGTAATGGTGAATTTGTCGCGGATTATTTGCCTTGTATTACTTTCTTTTTGGCTCTTTAGAGCAAAGAGAGAATTTCATAGTTTATGTGGGAGAGAGGACAGATAATAAATTTATTAATATTAAGAGAATGGAAGAAATTATTATTACGGGTTCCTTCAGGGATTTCTTTCGTTCTCAGCAAGTCTGAAGTGTTTGTAAGTTAGCCAGAGGCATTGATCCTTGAGGTACATTTATTCTAAATCGATCGATGACATATTCACTGAAATAAAAATTTAATATAATTGAGAATATAAAATATAGTGTAATGGCTCGTCGAATATGGTCTTTACCCATTTCGAGGTTCACAATATTTCCACATATTGCTGTTTTGATTATTCTGTGGCCAATTTTTGTTCGATTTGCACCTAGAGTCTGTAACACATAGGATTTACTTTATTCGAGACCGAAAATTATTATTTTTCGGACTCTCCAATACACATCTGCAATCTGTAAGACTATGCTGAACCTTGAGAACACCACCTAGACTATACGTAAAACCTCTGCGACCACTGCTATGATGGTCACTTTTCCATTTTCGTATAGCCTCAATTCGAAACATTTTTCTGCGACCATATAGCAGTGGTTAGTTCCACCATGGGATAGCCATTCATGGCAATAATTGTCAATAATGTTGACCATGATTGCTTGTCATTGTTGCGCTTATGACTTGTCCTTGTTCTCCTGTTAATGTGTGACATTTTGCGCACGGCAGGCATCATCCCAAAAATGTGTGGTATAGGTAATGGTGAATTTGTCGCGGATTATTTGGCTTGTAATACTTTAATTTTGGCTCTTTAGAGAGAAGAGAGAATCTGCTATTTTATGTGGGAGAGAGAAGAGGTTCTAATTTTATAAATATGGAGAGAATGGTGGAAATTATCAATATGGGGGTCTTCAGGGATTTCTTGTGTTCCTTTGCAAGTGAAGAGTTTGTATGCTACCCACAGTAGCTGATCTTTGAGTTAAATTTTTTTCAAAAATCGATCGATGATATATTCTTTCATCGAACAAAATGTAATATAATTCATGGCTGGCTATATGGTCATATACAGTGCAAAGATTCGTCTGACATAAGCTTTATTGATTTCGAGATTCAAAATTATTAAAATTATGTGGCCAATTTTTTTCCATTAGCACTCAAGGATTTTTTTACATCGTATGTATTTTTCAAGACTCTAAATTATTATTTCTTCGGACTCTTTAGTACACATCTGCAGGCTCTGACATTGTGACAAGCCTTGAAACCTATCTACGCAAAAAAACCTCTGCGACCAAATAGTGGTTAGTTTTCAAAATTTTCTTCTCAAGCCTCAATACGAAACATTTTTCTGCGACCATATAGTAGTGGTTAGTTCCACCATGGGATAGCCATTCATGGCGATAATTGTCAATAATGTTGACCATGATTGCTTGTCATTGTTGCGCTTATGACTTGTCCTTGTTCTCCTCTTAATGTGTGACATTTTGCGCACGGCAGGCATCATCCCAAAAATATGTGGTGTAGGTAATGGTGAATTTGTCGCGGATTATTTTGCGTATAAAATTCCAGCTCTCTACTCTAAAGAGAAAGAATAGGGAAAGAGAAAAATAATTTATCTTAGATAAATTACAAAACAACTGGTATGGCAACACCATGCCATTGTGAATGTCACATAGTCGTTGTTGTTTTTGTTATTTGTGCCATGCAAAATCGCCATCCGCGACAAATTCGACATTACCTACACCACACATTTTTGGCCTAATGCATGCTGTGGCGAGGACATTATGGCCATCTAAGTGAAGTCAATTTATTTGACAAAAAAAGAAAAGAAATGCAGGAGAAAATAATAAAAGACATTTTGTCAATGATGACTGACATTATGGACAATTATCGCTTTGAATGATATCCCATGGTGGAACTAACCACCGCAATTTGGTCGCAAAAAATGTTCAGAGAGTGAAAATTACACTCGTATATGATCATCATTCGATCGAGCAATGGTTATGGTGAGGATGTCGTTGTTGGACTAAACCTCAATTTCGTACTAAAAATATGACTGAGAAAATATAAAGATGGTCCTAATTTAGAAAATTTTCAGGCAATTCATATAGAGAACTATAAAAATCCGATTTATTTGAAAGTATCGATAAACTGCAGAATTAACCAACAATTCGAATGGATTACAGGTAAGATTCTGGCCACAATTCTCGCGTAGTTCGATTTTTTGCTGGGGGATGACTAGTTCAAAATTTTTAAAATAGGAAATTATTTACGTTTTTCATGTATAGAATGCACATGCATTCTATACATGGGTCAATTCCCGGACTAAACTATACCTCTAAGTAGTATATTATATATGAAAAATCCTCTAATAAATACAGAAGATATCTGAGGGACCTATATTTCGGACATTTATGAGTTTAGCCAAAGCCACACATTCTATTGACATTTTAAAATTTTTTGTTTATTTCCATTTAAAAAATCAAAAATTTTGGAGGTTGAATGTTAAGTTCCAAAATTTACAAAAAGGTCTTACATGGGAACCTCTTCATCAATGTATATATAATTTTCTTTTCGTCATCCGAATATGATTTTTGTATGTTTTCTTCATTTCCATGCTCTCCCTCCTCCCCAAAATTAACCGCGACAAATACACCATTATCTATACCACACATTTTTGTTAAAATGCATGCCGTGAAAAAAAATTCACACATTAACAGGAGAACAAGGACAAGTCACAAGAATAACAATGACAAGCAATCATGGTCAACATTATTAACAATTATGACCATGAATGAAACGCCCCATGGTGGAACTAACCATGACTATATGGTCGCAGAAAAATGTTTCAGTGTGAAAAGTGGTCTCAGAGTTTTGTCACACTGAATATCCAGACGATTTGAATGTTTTGAGAATTTCAATACTCCATATATATTATATTGAGATATTCAAGAGTTTGTGTTTAAAAGGACCTATGTTCAAAAGGTTTATTGGTTGTCAACTACTTTAGGAAATTCTTCAGAAGGTATTTTGCCTATGGACCTCTATCCTGAATGTATTCTATACGTAAACGACCAAGTTGATATCTACTGCCTAGATAAGATATTTTGTCTAAAATTACCTTTAAAGATATTCAGTCAATAGAAGTTATTTATTATTTCTGTAGATGTTCTACAAAAGTTTAAGGGAACTACACCTAAAGATGTCTTATTGGTAATCTGCATATCAAATGCAGAAATAATACCTATATAGGAGGCCTTATGGCTTAAGAATGCCATTAGCGATCTGAGAAGGCATATATAGATCTTCAGTTAATGTAAAATGTATTTCCCAGCTATAGAAGATTAGGAGAATATACGTAAAATATAGTCTACGTAAAACCAACTCAGGTCTTCTTTCTATCAACGTGAAATTTAGATCTTCCGTCCATAGGAGATTTTTCGACGTCTTTTATTCCTGAAAACATCCAGGGAATTGTTCTGGCTACAGAAAACCTAATGAGGTATTCTGTTTATAAAAGAGATATCAATAACATCCTAAGTGAAGGATCTATGTAAAATGTTTCGTCTAAAGAACGTCTACAAAGGGCTTCTAATCGAAATAATATTTTCAGTCTTAAGGAAATTCTTCTCCCTAATATATGATACCCTTCCATCTTCAATTCGTATAGAAAACCTTTGACTTAAGGAACCTTCCCCACATGATTACAGAAACCCTCCGTCTATAGCAGAAATATAGAAAATTGTATATCTCTTGAACCCCTTACCTTAAAAAATTCTATAGAAGGACTTCTGATTATGGCATATTCATTTAAGTTCTTCATCCTCAAGTAAGTCCATATAGTGCATGACAGGCCTAGTCTAACTGACAATACTTATAAGGGGGTATGAGGAAATTGTCCAAATATTTTCCGTCTAAAAGGTATTTTATATATTAAGGTTTGTACCCTATCTGAAGAGTATACAGTCGAATTCGGATAAGCGAACGTCGGTTTATCGAAAAACTCGGTTAATTTAAACTAAAAATTATAAACTAATATTTCGGATGAATTTTCAAACACTCTACATCGCTTAAAAGAAAAACCGATTAATTGAAAATCTGTATAAGAGAAGGACTTTTTTGTTGCAAAAAACACAATTATATATGAAACGAGCACCATTTAAGGGGACCCCCCATTCTCGGGGTAAAAGTTTTTTGATTTAATTCGATTCTACACTAATTCAAGAATATCTCTACAAAATTTCAAGTGAAAATCTCAAGAACTCTTGAAGATATAGCCGATGTATTGTGTCGGCTAAAGGGCTTCTCAAACATTAAACGGGTTTTTCTCTTTTGCGAATGGCGGGCACGATAACTCAAAAACTAATAACCCAATCGATTTCAAATTTTTACACGTTTCTCTATCGTATGAACTAGGATAAAGTCAATCGGTGAAGATCTTCCTTATTTTTAACTTGGTTTTTGGTCAAAAATCGGCGATTTTCCAGAAATATTTTTCAAAGGTCCGCCATTTTGTTAATTTTAGAGCGAGGCCAATTATCCTAGTTCATACGAGAGCCAGACATGTACTCTTTCTAACACCGTTGGAATTTTCGGATTCCGATGTTCCAGTGAGGAGTTATCGTGCCCGCCATCAAAAATAAGGACTTTTCTTTAATTACAAAAAACAACAACAAAACAATAACAAAATTTTTTTGTAAATTATTTTTCTTCTCTTTTAAATCTTCAGTTATATATGTGCAAATTTACAAACCTTAACAAGCATTGGTATTGATTTGCCAGCCCATTGAAAATCTTGAAAAAAGAAAATCGAGAATGGGTGGGGTTCCCTTAAATGAAAAAGCAAAATTAAAATTTTTGAAACCCAAAATGATGGGATTGGTGAATTTATATCCATGAATATAGGGATCTGAGGAAGACCTATGTGAAATTGAGATTTTTTGTCCATATCGAGGTCTTCTATGAGGTTTTCTGCTTATAAAATTCCAATAAAATCTTCCTAAGTGGCGGAGGTCCGTAGGTCCATATAGTACTCGACAGACCTGGTCCTGTGATAATCTCTTCTAAACTAACAAAACAACTCAAAATAAACTCTAGAAGATATTCTCTCTACATAAGACTTCGAAAAAGTTTTTCTATGCAAAGAGGAACTCCAGAAGTCCTTCTATTAATAGAAGATATTAATAAGGGGTGTAAGCGAAATTGTCAGAAGATATTTTATATCTTATTTTATTCTTAAGGTTGCTTAGACGACTTTTTAACAATTTTTTTCTCTATGAAGACCTCGAGAAGGCTCTTTTTATGTTATTTTAAAATAATACCTCTTCAAGATATTTTATACCTAATTATTATACCTAATGTGCTCTTTTTTACTATAAAATACCTCAATATAATTTTTTTTCTATAAAATAAGACTAAAGGTTTATGAAGTATCTGTCTTCTATAAAAGACTATTCCGTCGACCTTTAGTCTTTTTAAATAGTAAATCTCTAAAGAAAAATATTTACCTTGAGAAAAATATTTAATATTAATTTCTCTTGCAAATATTCCTCATAACATTTTTTCTATTAGAAGTGGCATCAATTTCTAAAATACATATTGTGAGTAACATATTTTTATAAGGGTATCTGAGAGAACTGCGATTAATACAATCTCTATATAAGACATCCTCTGACGGCCGGAACATCTAAGACCCCACAAAACCGACAGTTGACATTCATGCCTTCCTTATTTGTTTTATTTCACACTACAGGACACATTTTATTGGTTTTTATCCTTTTGATGTTCCTCCTTTGCCAAAAACAAACATCTTCCTTCCTACATGTCCAACAAATAAATCTTAGTTATTAGATATTTTTAACACCATTTTTATGCGATCCACAATTCTATTATTTGAGATGAATCGGAACATGCAGGATTTTTATTATTTGCTTACATCAAATATTTGCCGACAAATTCTCTAAGGACTTTGGGCTACTGTGTCGGCAAATTATTTGACGACAAGAAGAAGACAAGGAAAAGTCAAGTACATAATGAAGACGCATTGTGTCGTCGTTTGTTTTGTAATGGAGTCAATCGGAATTGTTAGGTTGACATCATTAGCAAAGTGTTTAACATCTTTTTTTCGGGCTGCTCCTCATACAAAAACAATGGAAGAAAATGTGAAAATGTGTCACTGTGTGCATTACAAGGATAATAAAAATCAATGCCTAAATTGTCACATACATCAGTGTATGAGTGTGTGTGTGAGCGTTTGTCCAAAAGGAAACCTGTCATTGAGAGATATAGGAAAAAATAGAATTGCCAAAAAACACAACCGACCTAAAGTATCTCTGGTGGTGGCGGCATCCTTTGAAGGACCTTTGTGGCGGCAAATGAACAATCACATAAAACACACAGCCCCGACCCGCTTGACATAGCAGAGCAGTTTAAAAATAAGTTGTATCCTTTAGTAGGGAAGAGAAAAAACGAAGGAAGATGTCCGCCTACTTTCTTCGTTGGGCTCCCTGTGAGTTGCTGTTCTTCCTTTTTTTTTTTGCTTTGGCAAAGGAGATTGTGGTGGGTTTCGGTGTTTGGTTTTATGTATTAATTGAGACCTCCGTGTTGAGGCATAAAATTTTTAGCAAACTAAGCCTGGGTAATGATGACTTATGAAGATCCTTTTGGAAAATACCGACAGGATTCTTCCTCCTCCCCCAAGGGATCATCGCTTTCGCTCCAGTAGATAAAGTCGGCAACCTGAGAGTTTTTGGGTTTTGAGTTTGGGCATTGCGTGTTGCCATTGTATGGCAACATGAAGGGCGAATTATGACGAGATTCGACAAAACTAATTGATTTAAAACACCATAATCGCCTCATCAGGGCACACAACAAGCTGAGTAATGAATTGAGATAGAGAGAGGCAGAGAACGAGTGAGCAGTCCCAGTTAATCCTTCAGCTTGCTTCGACCACACTGTGGTCTTCGATTATGTTGTACTTATGCGGCCAGGGAGGGTGTTAATGTTCGCCGCCTAATACATGGATTTTTGCATCTGCCTGTCATCGATGACATTTTGGTTTCATAGGCCACCACATTGGTGTCCACCCCTCTCTCTCTCTTTTGGTCGCGGTTGGGAAGGAGGAACTTCATGCTTCGCCTCGTCCTCTAAATGAAGCAAATCATTAAATCATAAACGATTTGAATGATCTCCTGCGATGTCCTGGCCTTTTCTTTTTGGCAAAATCAGGTCCACCAAATCAACCATGTAATTCGAAATTATTGGCCAACCGACCCAACCGACCGACCGGCCTACATACGTTTTTAATTTTCTCTGCCTTCAACTTGAGATTCTGCGACCAAATGGTGGTGGTTAGTTCCACCATGGGACATCATTTGCAGCAATAATTGGTCATAATGTTGGCCATGATTGGCATTTGCATTGTCTATTGTCTGTCGTCCGTCCGTCCGCTCGCTCGGTATGCAACAGGCCAAAAATGTGTGGTGAATGTATCGTTGAATTTGTCGCGGTTGATAGTTGTTGGTGATCTCTCTTCTATGGCATGCAAACTAGATTTTCCAGCCATCTATTGGCCTCGTACAATTCATACACATTCACACACTAACACATACAGCCATGTATCCTTCATCTACCTAAGATTATGGTTTTATATTTTCGCAGAATTCCACAGTCTTCCACATTCATGTTCAACAATCAACTCTACTTATGGTTTTATGGCACTGCTAGCAGATCGATCATCACTAGTCAATGTTTCATTTGTTGTTGTTGCCAACCCAACCAGTCCTGTCGTCCTTTTTTTTTATTTTACAACTTTAACACTTTAATGTTGTAAAAATTCTCTAAATTATTTTATGATCCTTCTCGCTCATCATCAATGTAAATTAGTCACAACAATGGCGGAATGAATTCCAGATCTCTCAATTTGTTCCATTAACAAAAATACGACCAGACGACGAAGAAGAAGAAAAAAAACTTTACAACCATTTTTATGGCAACCTTGTAAATCAATTATGAGAAGAAATTGTTGTTAGGACATCGATGTTTGTTCCACATTTCTATTTAACACATTTGACTTTTTGACAAAAAGTCAATGTGTTTCACATGTAAAAAGTCAACGGTGTTACAATAGCATCGATTTGACTTACACTGACCCATAACAACACGAAAAGCAAATAAACAAGGAGGTGCGAAAAAATCCGCTCGCCAAATTGTCATAGAAGTTCTAATTTTAATTTTGTTTTTTTGGGTAAACATTTTTCATTCACAGTGTTGGATGTGTGACGTGTCCTTGATTGTAAAGGATTAGGAGAAATACAAATAATCATAAATTTTTATGTTTTATTGGAAACAAATTGTTTTGGTTCTCAGATTTTGACAACATTTGATAAGAGTAAGGGGAAATTTGACAAGTTTTGTAATATTGAATAAAGGATACACTGGAGAAATTCAGACTTTGTAAAAATCCTGGAATTACATTTGTTTGTGTGAAAAATTATCAGTGTTGATAAAACAGATTAAGGACTTCTTCATAATAAAGAACCAAAATCAAGTCTTTACGACAGTCAAACGATAACACTAAGCAACAAAATCATCTCAAGGCCTTGTGGTGGAAAATTCCTGATGGTGATGAAAGCCCTTGGCAATTACAATAAGAACCCTGAAGTATAAAATTCTCCATAGGTCACAGTCAAACCGAATAAGGAATATTTTGTTAAGAAATTTACTCCTTCTTTCTCAAGCTCTCGTCCTTTCTACTTTATAATGTAAACTAAATACCACAAGACAAAATATTTAGAGTTGGGAATGAACGAGTTCATAGGAACTATTATCAAAAAGGAACGATAGGAACTAGTTCCAGCTCTTTAACTAATATAGTTCATTTTTCTGATCTCATTCCTGTTTTGATCATTTATTGATGTTGTTCTTCCAAATCCTTCCTTCCTAAAGAAGGACGAAAGAGAGAGAGAGAGAGAGAGATTCAAAGGAAATGCCTAGGAATCGGAACTATGTAGAACAGTTCCAACTGTATTAAGCAACTAGTTCCTTTTTATAAAAGAAGAACGAGAAAGATCGATCCGGACTAGACTACTCAAAAATGTTAAATAGGGTCCTCAAAGGACCCTGTGCCCCTCTTTCTGGTATGCGCTAATCATTGTATTTGAATTTAATAAAAAATGATAATTTCCGCTTTCAGCTTCAAGTGTGTCATTTTTTGCAAATATATACACAATTTGGGTGGCTTAGGGAATGATAGATACCAAGCAACGGCTCTGGTTGGCTTTAACATGGGAAAGCCCAGGCGTATCTTGGTCTCTCTTTCATCTCAATTATGAACACTGGCTTCCCTGCAGTGTCACCTATGGTAGATACTTTCTTCATCCGTTGAAATAGTGAGCTAATATGTGCCACGATTTTACCTATACGAACTATGAATAATGTGTTGAGGCGTCGGGTTAGTTGCCCACACCCGGAAAAAGCTACTACTATGAAAAAGCAACGAAAACAGTCAAACCTCTCATGTCGACGACCACCGCAAACGTATAAAGGACTACGACCTGCGGATCTGCACGTGGAATGTGCGCACGTTGTTCAGAACAGATTCACTTTTCGCTTTAGAGGATATACTCAATATCTGGAAGGATATACTCATTTGCAAAGCTTCTGGTATCAAATAATGGCGGTGAAGATGATACCCCAGAACCAATAACAGATGCCGGTATATAGTGTATACCACCTAGCCGAGATGAGGTCAGAATAGCAATCAATCGGCTGAAGAATAATAAAGTGGCAGATACCGATGAGTTACCAACCGAACTCATCAACACCAATGGTCAGATGCTGGTTGGGAGCCTGCACCAGCTGATTGCTACAATTTGGCCAGAGGAATGCATGCCCAATGATTGGAACCTCATGTGTCCGTGCTCCAAAAAAGGGGACAGAGGATATTGGCCAACTATAGAGGAATACGTCTCCTTCCCATTGCATATAAAGTGCTATCCAGCGTGCTGCGCGAACGATTGAAGTCAATGCCATTATTGCACCATACCAATGCGTCTGCAGACCTAGCAAATCCACCATAGACCACATTTTCACTCTGTGCCAAATTCTGGAGAAAGATCACGAAAAACACATCGATACATTCCATCTATTCGTCGACTATAAAGCCGCGTTCGACAGCCCTATCCGTTCAGTGGTGTTTAAAGCTATGTCTGTGTTCAGCATTCCTGTATAATTAATAAGGCTATGCAGGATAACTTTAACTGGCACAAGGTTAGCAGTTACAGTTGGAAGGGACGTCTCGGGGCCCTTTAATACCGAACGAGGATTCAGGCAAGGTAACAGCCTTTCGTATGACCTTTTTAAAATCCTGCTGGATAAGGTTATACGAGAACAGAAATGGTACTCTAAACACCAAATAACACGTCGACATAATCGGTCGAACATTGAACAAATTGAATAGGAGTCTGCCTAAGTGGGTCAGATAGAAATTACGAGAACACCAAGGTGATGGTATGGTGAAAGACGTCCAGTAGACTCGGACCAACTGTAGAACTTGAGAACTACAGCTTCGAGGTAGTCAAAGATTTTATATAACATGATGCAGCCATAAATAAAATTAATGAAATAAGGTTTATAATTCGACGCTGAATATGAACCATCTATACACGGACATCGCAATGTTGTGCAAATTAATTAAGATGTCCCAGCTCAAAGGGCATATTAAAGCGAGCCTACTGATAGTTTGCACAGATAGGGAAGACGACAAATTCGATAGAAGGATCAAAGCATGCCATCTCGATGCTCCTGAAAATATGTTTTAAGTTCGGCATATGGAACAAATGTTCTGTCTCAAGCCAGCTATGTATGTTTCGCCCGCATTTTCTCGCAGTTTTCCTGACTGATATTTCCTAGGGTTTTTTTTTTCAATTTGTAAATTATATAAATTATAAATTATATATTTTCAAATTATAAAATACCTTCCCAAAGATAATTTTCAGTAAAGGTCCTTATTTTGATATATCCCCCATATAAGGGATGTGGACCCACTTTAGGTATATTGAAGGCCCCAAGTCTATTTTTGTATCTGAAGAGGCCGTAATTTGACCACATAGCTCCACTTCCTATCACTGCTAAATGTATTAAATAAATCCTTAAATTATTTCTTTCCCATACTCATATCTGATTTTTACATGGTTCATGGAAAATAAAAAATTTTCCCGAATTCTGGTAAAACTCTAGGTTAATATTTTTCTCACAAAATTACTGTTATTTGTTAAATTTTTAGCAGGAGTTGTCTCTTTGACAGGTTCTTAATTTTTTCCACCATTAATAGTTTTTTATTTGAACAGAATCCTTAAATTTGAAAAATGATTTGTTAAGGATTCCCCAAATTTGAGATTTTTCATGGTTTTTCAACGTTTTTTGTTGGGCACAATATTTTGAGAATTTTCCTAAAATATTAGATTCGAAATGATAAGCCTGATAATTGTGTTTTGTATTTTCTAAAAAAATGAAAAACGAAAGATTAATAGAAATTACAATGGATTTACACACCATCGAAAATAAAACAAAACAAAACACCAATTATCTTGTGATTGAATGATTGATTGATTATTGAATAACAGCAACAGCGTCACAAGAACGCCAACAACAACAACAAAACATTGAAACTAAATACTCACTGCTCACAAAAGGAGACCAAAATCATTGTCAGCGCTATAACACTTAACTTTTTTTATTATCGGCCGACATAATAGACTTGAGACAGACTGACTGACAGTGGTGAGCAAGTGGCGGCGGTACATCTCTATTAGTTGGAATGCCGCATAAAAACAACAACACCAACAATAATAACAACACTTCAACAAATAACAAAAGAAACAAAAAAAAATAAGAAAAACAAAACAACAAAGAAGAACAAAAATGTTTCATGTTTTGCCCCCCATCACAATTCAAAATCGTTTTCCACCCGCAAAAAATCGAACGAACGAACACTTTGAAAAGTGTACGATTCTCTGAGTCTCCTTGACAGAATCGAAGAAAAACATACGAAATACAACACTTGGCCTGGCCTCAACAGCCTTGTAATACTCAACCAATCATCATTATTATGGACGTAGTCGTCGTCATAGATTGCCTTTCAAATGTGGGGAAAATACCTTCGGCCCCGTACCACTGATATTGGCTGCCTGGCTGTTCCTCCATCCATCTATCCTTAGAATTCACTTCAATTCAATTTTGAAAATTGGCGGCATCGGATCTTTTGATGTTCATTAATTTTTCCGATTTGAGTGAGCACAGGCAGCGGCACTACCACGCTCAAGTTTAGTGTGTCGATGAAATTCGAGAAAATTGTTTTTCCTAACAAACAGAAAAATGTTTTTTCTTCTTCTTCTATTCTATACAGAAGATGAAGACGCAGAATTTTTTGAGTGGTGGGGGAGGCAGAGCCTTACAGACAAACACATCAGTTTGGCATTTTGAAAATATCTTAATTCAAGGATAGCTGTAATAACACACACGCACTCACACAGCTATGTGTGCGCGTTAATGTGTTGCTGTTATTGAACATTGAACGCCCCCAAAAAACGAATCGGGGGAGTTGAGCCGTGACGTATCAAGTGTTGTTATTGTTGCATTGTTGTCGGTGGTCATATGTCGGGTTTCGGTTTTTTTTTTTAATTAACCGACATTTAAACACGTTGAAGTGAAAACAAAACACAAAACCAAAACAAATCTCCAAAAAAAAGCGGCAACAGTTTTGAAATATTATATTTTCGCTTGTAAATACAACTAAATGGGGGCCAGCCGAATGACACTTCGTTAGATTGATGGCAAGTTGATTGTGTTATTTTTTCGGAGGCCAATTGGGGAGTAGATTTTTAAGAACATGGAAGTAAGTGGCTGGAGGAGACAAAACAATATGTCAACATCTTCACTTATATGTCCAGCAAAATAGATGGTCGAGTGTCCTACATCCGTATAAGAACATTATAAGGAAATTGCACCCAGAAAATATTAAATTATAGAGTTTTGATTTGACATCTGCTTCCTTAGGGGTTTTATGATTTTTTAAACTTGAGAGTATAAAATACATCAAAAAGGAACGTATTCCATAGAGGCCCTTGTTTTGGCATAAACCCCATATTCAGGTATATTGTAGGCCAAAGTCGAATTTGCTACCTGAAGAGGGCGTTATTTGAACATGGGGTACTTGTAAAATCAATGGCATTCTTACAAATGTTTTTTTTATATCATGACTTTAATTTGATATGTTCGCCTATAAGGCTCCCAATCGATTTTCGTTAATTTAAAGATCTCATTTTTCTAACCTATTTAGGTATAAGCCGGAATTTCGTGTTTAGAGGAAATACATCTTGAAAGAATTTTTTGAAAAAAGAGGTCTCCGCACAATAATACGGTTCGGCTTGCATTTTCTAACCTATGTGTCTGTAATTTGGAATGTTCTGTTCTATGCCTCCATATTCTCCTATGCCCTCGGAACATCTATACGCTAAGCTTTATGGACAGCATTTATAGACAGCACATTTATATGACGATCATAGCGGTTTTAGATCCCACAACCCATCGTATATTCCGATGTTGCGATCCATAATTTCCATGTCAAAATACTTCAACCAAACTTAATCGAAGTCCGCATATAGAGTGTATCGGTTCCCTCAACCTTGGACATCCAACCAAATAAAGAGTTCATAGGGTTCTCCACAAAGGGTAACAATTTGAAAAAATCATAATTTATTATCAGTTGATATTATTTGAGGAGGTGTGGATTTTTATACCCTTCACCACACTGTGCCACAGGGTATTATGTCATTGTTAAAATGTTTGTAACAGGCAAAGGAGATATAGACCCATTGTTCCTTTTGAGAATATCTATAGAATCACTTTCTGAGTCGATTTTTGCAATGTCCGTCCGTCTGTTGATATTAAATAGTAAGCAAAATACAGGTCGGATTTATAATCTGATTTGGATGAAATTTGGTACAGTTCATTTATTTGGCCCAAGGACGAACCCTATTGAAAATCGGTTCAGATTTAGATATAGCCCCCATATATAATTTCGTCCGATTTAAGGTAAATGGTGCACCAAAGCCCCAGTATATTTTTCGATTTGCACGAAATTTGGCACAGCGTATTGAATAGGCTTTAGAATGATGTGTGCAAAGTTTCGTGAAAATCGGTGTAGATTTAGATATAGCTCTCATATATATTTTCGCCCGATTTTATGTAAATGGTGCACCAATGTCGCTGGAAATCTTTTCATTTGCTTGAATTTTGACATAGCGTACTGAATTAAGTCTAGAATGATGTGTGCAAAGTTTCGCGAAAAAAAAAACATACATAGCTATGCCGATTGACACAACGTACTGAAGTAATATAAATTAGTCTCTGGCAATTTTCCCTGAAATCGGTTCAGATATAGGTATATAACAAAAACAATTCGACTATTTTCGGAGGATCTGGGAGATGAGGATTTTAAAGAAATCATTTTTGGAGGATTTTTTAATAAACAAATTTTGGGAATCTTGAAGGATTTTTTAAGAACATGTCTTTGGAGGATCTGAGAGTCGTGGATTTTTAAGAAGATTTGTAGTGAATCTGAGGTGCGTAGATTAATCTGAGGGACGTAAAAAATATTGTAAAGAATCTAAGGGGCGTAGATTTTTTAAAACTTTTTTAAGAGGATCTGGAAAAAGTGGATTTTTAGGAATATTTTTTGGAGGATCTGGCAGGCGTGGATATTTGAAGATTATTTTTGAGCATCTTGGAGGCGTTATTGTTTAAGAATATTTTTTGGAGGATCTGAGAGTGATGTATTTTTATGAAACAGGACTGGATTTTGGATTTCTTAAAAATATTTTTTTTGAAGATCTAGGGGTCGTTAATTTTTTAAGAATATATTATATTATATTTTATTAATAATCTTGGGGCGTGGATTTTTGATTAATATTTTTTGAAGAATCTGGGAGGCGTCCTTTTTATACCCTATACAACTATGTTGTCAGGATATTACAGCTTTGTGCAGACCCAAGAGTTTGTAACGCTGCGAAATATTGGCCCTAGACATACCTTTAAATATACCGATCGTCATATCTCGACTAGCTGAGTCGATCTAGACATGTGTATCCGTCCGTCCGTCTGTCCATTATAATACACAATAACACGATACAGGTCACAGTTATGGGCCACTCTTCACGAAATTTTGCATGTTGGATGGGTTCTGGCCAATGAAGACCCCTATTGTTTTTAGTAAAGATCGGTTAAAGGGATGAAATGCACCAAATTTTAATGAAATGCACGAAATTTTACAAGGAGAGGTTGATCGGACCAAAGAATAAGCATGCCTGTTTTGATAAAAATCGGTCATTATTTAGGGGGTCAAATGGACCCAGACTTTGTGTGAAAAATTACAAAATTTGCTGAATATTATCGCAAAAATATTCTGGAGGGTGTATTAAAGCCTTGGACACGCAAACATTTTGGCCGCAGAACTTGGGCATTCCAACAGGATCATCCTGAGTGCGATGGTGGACGCGCCACCCAAAAATGGTTACAAAATGAGTTTCCTCGTTTCATTTCCAGCGCACAATGGCCACCAACATCTCCTGATACCAATCCGTTGGACTATTGTGTCTGAAGCAAGGTTGGCACTAAAAGATACCAAAGTGTCGATCAACTCAAGCAAGCGCTTCGCCGGCAATGGGCCAAAATACCGCAGAGCAATAATCGGGCAACGTGTGATGGTTTCATTGGCCGTGAAGGTCATAATTCGAGCCAAAGGTGACCAATTCGAACAAATCTAAACTTATTCTAAAATTTTTCGCTATTTCCGACATTTTTGCTTTCATTCAATAAAATTAAAAAAAGTGTATATCCAAGAGGGGTGGTTGGCCTTTAAATTGATACCAATTATATTGTCGTATGTACTCAGATGCGGGAGTTACACTTAAATATTTACATGTGCTTACGTATTCAGATATTATTTAGTAACCCATTAACATTAGAGGGCAGAAATATAGTGCTGATCGCTTTAAAATTTTCCTTGAAGTTTCAGATATGGTCAAGGACTATGCCTATAATTTTCGGTGATGATCACATAAACAATTCTGGGATGAAGTGGACCGAAAACATAATTTTTGGTGTTTTTTCGAGTCGATCTATAGGCCACAATTGAAAGCCGAACATCACAACACAGCCCACAGCAAAGGGAATCTGAACAAATAATAAGAAGGGCTGTACTGAATATTGTGAATATTCGGAAAATATATCAGTGTAAGGCAGAGGTGCTGTTGTTCTCTAATCGGACAAAAGGGTGCAGCTATCACGAAATATTGCCCAGGTTTGGAATAAAAATCCCCAATAAGTTAGAGTTCCGTGGTAGTTCTGTAAAATATCGTATATTCGGCCCCGCTCACTGGTTTAAAAATATTTTGTAGAGGATCCTAAATGGTTTTCATGGATTCGATATTACCTGCAGAGGTGACATATAAGGATAAGTCTTTCAAATTACACGGTTATAGTTCCTTTAGAAAAATCCACCCTGATTGTCCATGAAAATATTATAAATGTGTGCTAAAGGTATATAACCTAAAAAATTAAACGACTTTAGATTTTTTTTTCAAATATACAAGCTTCGGATGAAGTTCCTCAAAAATCTTTAAAAAAAATGTATGCTGACAGTTCCAAATTATTTTAATACAAAAAGCCCCGGTACTAGAAAAGACAATCAAAAATGTAAAGCTTCGGTTAAGAGTGTTTAAAAAGCATTAAAAACAGCAATTCTAATAAAGGCTTCACCAGGTTTCTGGCAAAGACTCTAAAACAATTTAAAAATGCCACAGTTGGAATAAAATTCCTCATATATATTTTCAATAATAACCTGACAACATAGTTGTGTAGGGTATAAAAAAAATCCAATCTGAAAATTTCATGGATTCTAGGTATTACTCAATTATGATACATTTAGGCAATCTGATCTTCCATAGAGAACATCTGCTATGCATTGGGACATCTTAGAGATAATGTCCTCTACTGAATAAATGACCATCCATTGCAAATGCATTTCCGGTAATGTTATAATTTTCACACTAAAGTCTCCTTCAATATTCCCGATAAATATACATAACTACCAAATTTAATTTGATTAGTTCAACTCACTTAAATATTGGATACCAAGAAACATTAACCAACCAAGCAACCACCCACCCACTCATTCATTTAACCACCATTACATCTGAGACGTGTAACAAAACGCTTTCGGATGACAACAGAAAAAAAGGGCTAGTAGTAAAACTAGTGACGCACAGATACTATTTTCGCTTTTGAAGTTAAATCTCGCGTGTCAAACCATGACATTCAAATGACGACAACTGTTTACACACACGCACATGCTTCGCTCCGCTCCTACGCACGGATATACGCTTGGAAATATGATGCATCCACAACGCAACGTTTGGTACCACAAATGGGATACTGAATATTTTCATATGTTGCTAGCTAGATGGCTGGTTGGGTGACGGGCTGGTTGGCTTCTGGTCATACGTATTTTCCATGGATGTAATTTCGTTGTTGTTGTTGTTGTTGCTGTTTGCTTTACGTGTGATTATGTGCGGTTGACTGCTGTATGAAAACATCGGTAGCGGTAACACCAACCAAGCACCAGGGCATAACAAAACATTTGATCCATCCTCCACTGAAGACCACAACACGAAGTGTTATGGGGTATGTCAGTGCAACGGAAGGGAAGACGATGAAGAAGAAGAAATTGTATCGAATTTCCTTATTTTTAGTTGTGATTTGAGAAAATATGCACAACACAAATATACGTATGTATATGAATGAATGTAGTGAGGTATAGTTGGCGTAATATGATTTTTTCTCTGGACTGGTAGCATCATATTAGCCACATACGAGTATAGCAGAAGAAGATATTGGCTAGACTCAAAAGAAGCTAACAAGGCGCCTTATAATTTGACTTTGAAATTTGATTTTGTTCTTTGTCATATTTTTTATGAACATTTGTAAATAAATTGTCATGGAATGAAATGTTGCATATTTTTTCAGAACAAATTCATGGGAGGGGGTATTCTATTTTTTTAAGATTTATGACTAATTTATGGAAAATATCTTTATTGGCAACTACACTTGCGAAATATTCGTCATGGTCACCGTAAAGTGTATGTCAATGGAAAATAAAAGTCAACGTTTTGACCCCCAATATAAATGTCCGCAGAGTATTTATAGCCCAAATAAATTGGTTCTGTCCCAATTTCGTTGCGTCGCATGTCCAGGTTCATTATTAGACCTAAATATCCATTATATGGACAATTTACAGGTATAGATTGCCCATGTAACGGTCCCGACCGATTTTTGGGTGTTTGGAATGCACAATAATGTTGGATTGAGGGTATAACTGAAGTTGGAATCCTGAAATTTTGCACGAGGTGTCTGAGTACTAAATGGTACCAATATTAGGACATTTGGTATTGAGGGAACGGAATTTGATAAGTTTAGGATTGGGGTAATCGTAAATTGTAGTAACTTTAGTAACTTTAGTACCTTAATACTTATATAATTAAATTTTGAAAATTCGTAAATGAAATTTCGGAATGATAATTTCTATTTTGGACTAATATAAGTAGGTGAAATTCGAGCTATAAGTATCTGAATATAACTAAATTTAGGACAGGTATTTTGTGGTAAATATGGAAATTGTCATTAAAACTGTTACAAAATTACTTAATGGTATCATTTACATTGGACGAATACAGTTAACATATTCAAATTGGATTTTTACTATAAAAAGTAATTACAATATTCGCGAACGAATAATGGAATTTGTACTAAACATACTAAACTTTTGAAAATTTTTGTGTGTAGAGATTGAGGTGGTATTGTAATTGGTATAACAAATGTATGAAATGTACTATTAACAGTACTGTAAGCATGTGACTGAGGTATGGATGCTGTTTGTATTAAATAATAAGGAATTAAGTAGAACAGATTTGATTAAAATACAAGGAATTTTAAAAGGTGGGTTAAGATGGGTGTAAAACTAGGAATGAGCATCACCGTTATTGTACATGTTTGAAACATATTTCGACACAAATTTTCAGAGTCAGATGCATGGATCTTTTAAAAATATTTTTAGTATTTTCAGGGTTAGAAGCATTAAAAATTGTGTAAGAATTTTAAGAGTCAAAACTTGAGTCTTTTAATAACACATTTTCGACAATATTCTGTGTCAAAGGCAGGAATTTTTTTCAAAGATTATCAGAAATAGAAGTTTGATTTTTTTTTAAAAATATTTGTCTAAAATTTCAAAGGAAATAAATACAAGTTATCAACATACGACCTTTGTAAAGCCACATAGCCCAATATGTCTGATGAGCATAATGGTGGGTAGGAAGGTTCTTCTCCTGGCTTTCCTTATTATTGCAGAACTTAGATCATTACGCTCGACTCGAAAGAGTATAAATAACTCACTTAGAAAAATAAATTTCCATTAAGATACGCAGATTTTTTAAAAAGTAGTTTCCAGTGATTGATCAGAAGTCCGGATTTTTCATTTAAATATATTTTTAACAATTTTATTAAATTTTATTTCAATAGCGTAGTAATTTCCGTAATTTCCTTTATGGGTAAGAAGTATTTATTTGTTTACAATATGTTTTCAAGGATTTGAAAATTTCATTCCAGGAATTTCAGGAAAAGAAGGATTTTAACGTACAAAATATTATTTTATAAATTTATATTTGGATCAGAAATGTTTTTTTAATAATATTTTTCAGACCCACAAGCATAAATTTTTTTCGCTTAAAATATTTTTCAGATATTTTAACGTTTAGTCAATTTTTAAAAATATATTGTTACTAGCGAAGTACCCGCAACTTCGTATGCGGAAAAGGAATACAAAACAAAAAAATAATATTTTATATGGAAATGGTGAATACTGTATAATTTCATGTACTATAATTGCAAATTCCACCACTATTCCTACATCTAATATCAAGTATACTATATTCTAATATACTAATTTCTGAAATCTTTTCCCTATTTCTATTATACAGATTCAAAAGTGATCAAAATTCCAATTATACATTTTAGCAAATGCCTACAGATTCCACATTTGTTCCATTCAGCACTTTTCAGCACAGTATTTTTATTCCAAAATTCAGGAGTTCAGCTCTATTTGTTCACACAAAATCAAATAGTACCAAATTTAGTACCGTTTAACGCAACGTAGAACCGTTTATACGTACCGTAGAACCATTATACTTATAAACGACCTTCAAATCTCAGTTCTGCATTCCAACAGTAATCATTATTCCAACTTTTAGGTTTCCAGCTCTCTCTGTTACCCAAATGAAAATTGTTCCAAAATTAGCGCATTTAGTACTATTCGTACAAATAAACTCGATTATCTATACAAATAAACTCTATATTATCTCCTACATTTAAATAACTATATATATATTGCAAGAGCTACTCTGCTTTTTGTACACATATTACAAAACTAACTTAATCCTACACTCCAACAGTAATCCTTGTTGCAACTTTCAGGATTTCAGTTCTACACGTTCGCCGAAGTCCAAATTATACTAAATGTAAAACTTCGTTCAATTTCCAAAACTACCTCAGCCATACACTCCAATAATAATCTTAAGACCTAATTTAAGGATTCCAGATCTATCCGTTCACCAACATCGAAATTGTACCAAATTTGGTAGCATTTATTACTTTTCGTAGACGTAAGTACGATTTTTGAAAACTTCCTCAATTATACACTCCAACAGTAATTTTATTCATAAATTTCAGGATCCCAGCCCTATTCGTTCACATAGATCCCAATTGTACCATATTTAGTACTTTTCGTACTTATGAGTTCGAATTACCAACACTGTTTCAATCCCGTGCTAACAGTAGTTATATTTTCAAATATATACCCACAAAGGATATATTATATTTTTTTAAGGAATTTCGGAGTTAGAAGCGCGATTTTTTAATATTTTCACAAAAATAAGATTCCAAAATATGCTGCAAATTATTATTATTATTTTTTGTCACATTTTCTTTTTCAATATATTTTTAATTAGAAATGTTTTCTAAAGAAATTTCAAATTTATGTGGACGGCTTTGATTAAAGGATTTTAACGTACAAAATCTTATTTTATATATTAATCTTTGGATCAGAAGCGTTGTTTTTTAAAAATAATGTTTTTCATAAATATTCTTTCTCCTAAAATATTATTCAGGAGAGGTGTTGTGTTCCACCAGGACAACGCTAGGCCACACACATCTACAGTGACTCGCCAGAAACTTCGGGAGATTGGTTGGGAAGTTTTAATGCATCCGCCATACAGTCCGGACTTGGGACCAAGTCATTATGATCTTTTCTTGCATTGCAATATTTCTTTAATGATAAAAAATTGGTATCAGGGAAGGATTGTGAAAATCGACTACTACAGTTTTTTTTGCAAATAGAGAGCAGGACTTCTATGAGAGAGGCATTATGAAGTTACCTTTAAAATGGCAACAAATCATGCAACAAAACGATGCATATTTGACCCAAATCGGACATTCCGAAGCATGTTAAATAAAGTTCATATGAAAATAATGGATTTAGTTTCCCCAAACTAATTTATAATGCTCGTTCATCGTCGAAATTTGAAATCAGGAATGGGAGTCCCTGAAGAAAAGGGGTTTCAGAATCCGAAGTATAATTTTTTTAGAGTCCAAATTTTTTAAACTAATTTTTCGGGTATTTTTATGGCCACAAGCGCAAATATTTTAGAGGATTTAAAGAAAAGGATATTCAGTTTCCGGGCTTGTATTTACACAGTCACGTTTATCAATCGAAGTGGCTGGGAATCGCATTTATTGTTCTAAAAAAAAAACAAGAAAATTTTTTATATTCGTCAAGAAGTTCGGTTTAAAAATTACTAAGCTATTTAAAATTTACAATCACAAAGGGACGTGGGTCTGAAAGGGCGAACTCTGCAGCTCAACACTTGCTATATCTGAAAATTTATATATAAAAAATGTTTCCCGATTCCGTTATCAAGCCATAATCTATCTCTCTGTTGCAAAACAACTTAATCACGCACACAACAAAATCGATTTCAAATTTCTTCACCACAAAATATGTCTGTTTACTTTGACACAGACTTAACACGTGAAATCAATTCACATCACATCAACGCTCGGTCGGTGGGTCGCCGCTCGTCGTGTCATCTGATCTGTTGTAATGACAAGATTTTGATGGGTAATTTAATGGAGGGGATTAAAACGGCTCAAGTGGCGGCTTTAAGAGCAGCTTTTTGTAAAACAACATTGATTTGTGGCTGAAACCACAATGCCTGGGTGTGTTTATTGTTGTTGTTGTATTTTAGAATAGGTTTTGAAATGATTGATTCGTGGTTTATTTTTTTGCTGTGTTACACAATTTCACATTCTCGTCACATTTTAGTTTTTGTAAAGAGAATGTAAGAAATGGATAATGAAGTAAAATCACATCATTCGGTTCGATAACATCATCGTCTACTGTTTACAAAACTTTTTTCTGAGTTTAATGATTTCTCCTCCCGGTATGTGGACAAGCCGGGGGAATGGAATGGACTTGGTATTGTAAAAAAAAAAAACAAAACAGAAACTAAAGTCAATTGAATCCTAAAAAAGTGCCTTTAATTTTTTGTTTTTTTGTTTTTTTTTTTTTTTTTTTTTGTTATACCCTATAGTGATGGTCGGTTTGGGATGCATGGATGGATGACTTCATATATACAAATATTTCGATTGAATGTCCTTTGGATGTGTGAGTGTGTGTCCGTTGGAGAAAAAACGACATCAACAGATGTCAAACTTTTCATTTATTATTGATTACCGGAGGCCAGTCAAGTCAGTAACAACTAAATACCGCACAACAACAAAAACAATAACAACAGCAGCACAAAAAAGGTCTGCATGCCCCGTTACCTTATAACAATATAAACGAAACAAATTAACGTCGATTTGATTTGTTTATACCAAAATTGCTGTGGTTTCTGGTTCAGTTCAAGCGGCAATCTGCTGCATTCCTCTTACCACCTCTTCACATTGATTTCCAACAAAAAACCAAAAAATTACAAAAACAACAAATGCCGTAATTCCTTTTTTTCATCATCATTTGTGGTTCCAGTGGTGAATTCAATGAAAACATTTTCAATATTTTTTTTTTTTTTTTTTTTTCGAAATCACAAAACATTACCAAATCAAAATCGCACCACATTTGTTTCTGTTTCGGTGTAAGCCGGACCAGCCTCTTTATTGATGTGGTTGAACATTTTTTTTTCTTTTCAATCGATTGCAATTTTTTTTTTTTCGTTTTGTGTGTGAAACAATAAAAGTTTTTTTGTTTGAAAAACTTAAGGGAAAAAAGTCATTTTAGTCCATTTGTCTGTCCCGCAATGTTAATGGCTAGAGCAGCTCGCTAGCTAACTATTTGCGAGGAATTAAAATGTGATCAACAAAAGAATCGTACAACAAAAAGTCCACAAATAAAAAGCAGCAGAACTAACAACAAAAGTGTTTGGTCTCGTTAATGAGCTTCGTTCGATTTATTGTTGTTGTTGTTTTTTTCTTTCTTGTATGGTTTCTATTGTTGTTTTTGGTATTTATAGGATTTGTTTGAGGATTTTTTATTCCACATGCACCATGGGATATATTTGTGGATTTTCAGAGTGGATTTTTGTCAAGGATTTTAAGAAGAGTGCAATCTTTTAAATGTTTTTTTAGTGATTTGAGGAGGCTTGGCTTTTTAAAAATACTTTTTGAAGGATTTCCACAAGCGTGGTTTTTTTAAAAACATTTTTTTCGAAAGGGCAAATTGTGGTCTTTCATTTGATTTTTAGGGAGTTCTTCAAAAAATTGGGGTCCAAAGCCCATTTTTATACCCTTTACCACACTATGGTACAGGGTATTATGTCTTTGTGCATATGTTTGTAACAGGTTAAAGGAAACGAGATTGACCCATGGTTCCTTTTGAGAATATGCATAGAATCACTTTTTAAGTCGATTAATGTATGTCCGTCTGTCCGTCCGTCCGTCCATGTATTTTTGTTAACAAAGTACAGGTCGCATTTGTGATCCGATTTGGATAAAATTTGGCACAGTTCACTTATTTGGCCCAAGGACGAACCCTATTGAAATTGAAAGATTTAGATATAGCTCCCTTACATATTTTCGTCCGATTTTATGTAAATGGTACATCAAAGTCCCTATATATACTCGATTTGCACGAAATTTGGCATAGGATTCTGAATTAAGCCTAGAACGACGTGTGTTAAATTTCGTGAAAATCGGTTCAGATTTAGATATAGCTCCCATATATATTTTCGTCCGATTTTATGTAAATGGTGCACCAAAGTCCCTACATATCCTTTTATTTGCAAGAAATTTGGATTTATAAGTAAATGAAGAACTCAAAATGTGGCCGAACATGTGACAAGTTTCGATGAAATCGGTTTAGATTTCGATATTTTGCTTTTAATTTATTTACATAATTTTGTCCCATTGTAAGAAGCAACTCTATATCTGACCAATATTTTGTATAGGTTGCAGAATGACATGTTTAATTTCATGTTAATGGTCCTTAAAAAATGCGACGTCTGTTAGGATCCCATCTATTGAATATACCCAAAGTGGTGAAGGGTATCATATAGTGGGCCCCGTCCGACTTTACTACTTTCCTTACTGGTCTATGATGCATTATATCCAATTTCATCAACAGTTAGCTTATCGTAATATTTTTAATCATTTAAATCGGAATATGGGATTCATTGGTTTAGTCCTTTTGGAATATCCCTGTGGTCAAAAGCCTGTTCTATTAATAAATTTTCCACGATTTTCTTTTGACATTTTTTTTTTAAATTTAGTTTATTATAACTTTCAGAGTCATTGCATATTCTTTACATTTCCAACCCATTGTGCAATTAATGTTTATCAAATACCTTTTTAAACTCCATTAAATTTCATACATTTGTTGTATGTCATTAGCGCGCTGTAATGAACGAAATATAAAATGCACAACTATTGTTGAGATTTTTTTGTTTTTGTAATTTTTAGTTGAGGATTGAACGACCTTTTTGATCGTTCTCTGGATAATGGAATGAAATGTGTGCAAATCAATCCGAAGTGATCAATTCATTTGTTGGTTATACATTTTGGATCGATATCCTTTGTGGTTGGATGTTTGGAATGTAATTATTTTATTTTTTAAACATCGTGTACAAAAATTAAAATCGATGTGAATAGGATACAGAATTAAAATGCGGATACAGTCTGAATAATAAATAAAGGGACCAGAAGTCGTATATATTTTAAAAGTCAATGTTAATCCCTGATCCATATTTTTTTAAAATGATCGATCAGTAAGATGATAAAGAACCCTATCTGAAATCTTAAGTGCGACACTTTTGTAGAACATTTGGATGTCAAAATATCTCGTCTTGTGGAGTTTACGGTCAAAGAAAAGAAGAAGGAAAGCCCTCTTGGATTTAAGAGTTAACAGCAAAGAATTCATCACGCCATACCAAGAAAACTTGGTCAAAAAAATTCTGGAAGGGGATAGTGTGGGGTGAAGTATTTTTTGACATATATTAATATTATAGGTTTCTGAATATAATCGGATTGTGGGTTTTAACTTCAGATTTTCCATAGATATATTTTTTATACACTATGCAACTATGATGTAAGGCTATTCTAGCTTTGTGTAGGCTCAAGGGTCCATCTAGACATGTGTGTCCTTCCGTCTGTCCATTATAAATTGCCCTTTCCGGCCCTATTGTTTTGGTAAAGATCGGTAATGGTCCAAAAACTTTATTTTTGTCTGTTTTTTGGACGCTCTGGAGGACACAATTATATACCGAACATAACAACATATTTTGGTTAACTAATTGGAGGGGCTGTTGTGATAATGATCAGTCAGTGTTCAGCCGGTCAAAGACCTTTATATGTAAAATGACAAAATTTTCATGCTAAGACGTAAATGTTCACACCGAAAAAACAAGATTAAGAAAAATATGCCAGGGTAAAAAAAGGTCAATCGGTCAAGAAATATTGCCCAGCTCGGAATATAGATCCGCAGTAGGTTAGATTTCCGTGGTAGTTGTGTGGTGTGTCAGATGGTCGCCCGTGTCAGTATATACTGCTTCTCTCACTGGTTTTGAAATATTTTTAATAATTTCAGTCTGGTCCCGTTCAGTTTAAGAGAAACCCCAATTCTCGGTTTCATAGATGGTGAACTGAAATTAAATTTGTCATGTATTCGAAATATCCATCGGAAATGCCATATGTATTTACAATTTTGAACACACTAAAAATGGCATTGAAAATTGGATTTTTACCATATTGAAGGTTTGGAATTCCAGTTTCTTGAGGAGTAAAAAACTTCTACACATATTCGACCCGACTTTTTTAGATTTTTATAACGGCAACAATTTGCCTCATTGAAATATTTGTTTTCTACCCCATGTTCCTTGGACCCAATCCGTCAGACAATTTAGAGCCGATTTAAAAATATCCGTCCGTCTGTATGGCTGGTTGGTGAGCAAGATAACTCTCGAAGGCAGTAACCGATTTCATCCGAAATCGCCAGCTCCAAACTGATCAACATTTTGCTGAAAATCAATTTTATAATATCTGGCGGACAGACTATCCAATGTTAACCCAACTTTGCACAACCTAATATTAGGTTGTCGAAAATGCCGATAAAATAGGAGAAATGATAGAAGTTGACCGGGATATGAAATGTCGTAACATCACCGAGGAGCTAAAAATCGACCATAAAACTATTTTAAATCATTTACACAAAGCTGTATTCAAAAAGAAGCTCGATGTTTGGGTGCCACACCACGATCATGAACGATCATGAATCACCTCAAACGTAGGCCAAACCAGGACTATCGGCCAGGAAAGTTCTGCTATGCATTTGGTGGGACTGGTAGGGGATTATTTATTATGAGTTGCTTTTGATTCAGATATCTACAACTGGACCGTTTCAAGATAGCAATTGACCAGAATTGGCCACACACATCTACAGTGACTAGCCAGAAACTTCGTGAGCTTGGTTAGGTTACAGTCCGAACTTGGCACCAAGCGATTATAATATTTTTCTTGCATTGCAAAATTTCTTTAATGATAAAAAATTGGTATCTAGGGAGGATTGTGAAAATCGACTACTAGGGTTTTTTTGCCAATATAGGGAAGGACTTCTATGAGTGAGGCGTTATGAAGTTACCTTTAAAATGGAAACAAATCAGATAACAAAAACGGTGCATATTTGTCCTATAGTTCATATAAAAATAATGGATTTCTTTTTCCCCAACTTAATATTTTTACCTAGCCTAGATCGAATCCCAAGGACTCATTGGTCCATTCTTTCTAGTGGTTTCCCCACAAAGGTTGAACATTTTGAAAATTTGTAAATCCAATAAAAATCTATAGAATGTTCGATTTGATACAAAATCTGCATATCGTAAACATTCTCTCAAAACTGAAATAAGGTTCGAATCATTGGTTCACTCCTTCTAGTACCTCCTCATATGAAGCGAAAGAAATATCCAATTTTATGAAAACCTTGTACGTGTTAATATATTTACCTTTCACAGATCAAACTTAAATATGGGATCCGTTGAATATGAGACCATTCCCCACAAAGTATCGAATATTTTGAATCTTAGTTAATCCAATATCAAGACTTGATCTAAACTTCGTAAATCGTAATATTTTTTCCAAACCTGCATGAAGTTCTAACATGAGATCTATAGAGCAACATCATCGCCAAAGGTCTATTCTTTGAACAAATATATACCTGTGTTTTATTCCGTAGACCTCCGCAAACCATTGACAGAGGGTATGTATCTGTCGATAACAACGACTGTCACTTTTATATTTGTTTAAAATGTTTTATCATAGCCTCCATATACGGGTCTCGATTGAGTTTAGGTATTTTGAATGTCTAGCCCACCGCATATTGGAAGGTATACAATCTTCGGTCAGTCCGAACTTTTGGACTTGTTTTAATTTTGGGTAGTAGTGTTGGTAGGTTATTTGGGTAAGTCAATCCGAACTTTTGCACTTGTTTTAGTTTTTGGTAGTAGTGTTGGTAGGTTATTTGGGTAACCATTTGTAATTTGTTATTGCAAAAAATTCAGCCGTAATCCCAGTTTGTTGTTTTATAAAAATAAATATTTATTAGTGGGAAAAGTAAGGCATTGTCCACCAGGTGTTGAGGCAGGGAAGACTATAGTTTAGGATCGCGCCACTAATCCTCATCAATCGACTTACTTTTTTGTTGGGTATATTCTCCCCAGAAGCTATTTATGTTTCTTGCAACAAATCGAAGTACTTAGCTAACCAACGCTATAAACTACATAAGAATTTCCTTTTTGTGAAAAATTTATAATCCTAAATCATAGCAGAGCCAAGCATGTACCACTTTTAATCAAATTAATTTTTGTTTTTTGTTTCACATCTTCAAGAAGATGGGCTACAGTTTAATCAGAACAAAAAGTAAGTACGATATTTTTCTTCATTCATTTATTGCAAAGAAGTGGCCTTTGGCTATATAGTAGAGAATAATCCAGGTCCCTTCACGAAGACATAATTTCGACTTGAGCAGCCAATGGATTAGGATATCTAAAATTATATTCTCTCCCTTAAATATACCCTATATGACATCTCCCTCTTGTTGTTTATATTCCCTTATCTTATGAAAATAGAAACAAATTTGTAATGAAGATATCACCGACCATACAGTATAACCAAATCGTTTTGGTTACCCAGTGTGGGGGGAGAGACCTTGAAACTCACTCTTCGCTGTTCTGACCAAACAATTTTGGTTTACCTTTAAAATGTCACATTGATAGCAAACAAAATAAGTGACATTCGAAATGCGGGTCTCAACGCAAGCTAATGACAATTTTTGGGTTTTCAAAAATATACTTCTTATAATTCAAGGCTAAAAATCCCCTAACATGACCTTGCCACAATATCAAGTTTGCCAAATGAAAACTATCCAAGTGTTAATGACCAAAACTATGCTGGATGCTTGAGGACACATTTTTCAGCGATGTCTTCTTTATAATTGGCGTTCAATGTCAAACAAGTGTTGAAAAGTTTTGGTTTCCAAAGAAAAAAATCCTGGTTAACCAGAATACCCAAAATATCCATTGACCTTGGTGGTGATGTTTTTGAAAATGAATATTGATATTCATTTTTGGTTTTGGCTTTTCTGGTTAAATCCAAGGACCCAAATATCCAGCATTGTCCAACATTTATTTTAATGGTTTGTCTTACCAATATTTACAAATGTTGTATGGCCAAAATTCAAGGTTAACTATTTTTTTTTCTGGCATTCTCAAATGTCAAACACTATGTCCACGGAACAATCGATGGAACGAACGATCAATCTATCGATCCATCCATCTCACAAAAATAGAAGACTCCCAATTGTGCCGGCCAGTATGAGGTCCAATGTAATATTCGCCATAGGACAGCGAGCTGAACAATCGATGGACATTAAGCGACACAGCTTGGGTGTAACGAAATTTGTTTAAAATTTCCCTAAAGAAGTCAATGGCTGTCAGCACTCGTCGTCACTGGCTGTGCAAATCAATGCAAGGAAGACGAATGGCATAAGGAAATTGTGCCAACAACAAAATACAAAGATTTTCGTCCTTTGCCATTGTCTTGCTTGATTCTTGGGCCGTTGAAAATCCGCATAATGAACCTTAAAACGAACATTATTGAATACGTACGACAAAACAGGACAATTGAAGAAGTTGACAGCAGACCGTGCACGCATGCGAAATACATGTACACACTTACACTCTCACACACATAGTTGTCATAGGCAAGGCTTGTGCAAAAAGAGAAACTGAAACAACAATGACCAAGGCAGTGGTGCTATATTCGTCCTTATGCCCGTATGTCCGTCCGTCTGTCTCTCTTTGCATGCACATTGTATGCGCATATAACTTCACACCCCTACCGAGCGTATCAAAGATAGAGACAATTGTTGCTAACTATTGCTCGTTTTCTCTTCATTAGGCCAAACAATTGTTCTGACAACGTTTGACAAACTCAGCGAGTGTGCCTGGACTCGATCGATCGCTCGCTTGCTTGCTTAGCCGCTCGGCTGGTGTAAATTTGCTACATTTTCTTTACTGGCTCATAAATCTAAAGAAATCACCTTTTCAATTCCGGCACATTACCCTCTCTCGCTCCCTATACCTTGGGCTCTACTCACCTAAACTGTGTGACACTGTTGGAGTTATTGAATTGAATTGATTTGTTTCCTTATTTTTGCACCCAAATGTCCTGTAAGAATGAAAGAAAAAAATAAAGAAATATCCTGCCGAAATCCTTAAGTGACTAACTGGGCACAACACATTTCATCTACAATTTTTTGGAGTGATGAATCGATATTTCATTAGTTCTTTGTTTTCATCCAAAACAAAAAAAAACAAAAACAACAATAAGATTATCCCATTTTTGTTCTACTGAAACAGAAGGAAATCTGCACAGTGCTAAGTGTAAACTTGTGAACATTAAAATGTCCACACAGCTATGCAATTTGGCACAGTTTGAGGCCCCTGGGGGAAATCATAGCCAGAGAGAGATGTCTTGAAACAAAAGAAAATGTCGATTTTATTGACAGATCGATCAAACGATCGATCAGTAGTACTCAGCTTCCATGGTTGCTCTGCTGACAATTTGCATTTTGCAAGGTATTTAAATGTGTCCTTTTTTCACACCTTCAAATGAAAAGGATCTGAAATGTTTTTTTTATAATAAGATTAGGGGGCATTACAATTTTCTCATGAAATACAGTAGTGGTTTATTATTACTCAAAATTAAAGCCATTTCCACTGAATTTATTTTGAATGAAGAAACGAAATTTATTTGGAATTATTTATATGGGGGGAAGTGAAGTAATAAACACGTGTAGAGAGATACGGGATTTAAAATTCCAGGATATTGGAGGAGTGATACAATGTCATTTTATTTATAAAACTCTTTTAGGACATTTATAGTGTGTGCAGGAAATGTGTATTCCATAAACATACACAGGTATGACTTTTATTGTCCTTTAGGAGGAAGATTTATTACTATGATAGTCCTGCTAAACATATTATTTAAAATTCATTCATAAAAAGCAATAGTCCTTCCAAAAATATGCCTCACAAGTAAAAATGTTGATAGGGTTTTACACCGTCCATCATGGGATGGACATTCAAAATACCTTAAATTGGTAACGATTTTTAAATGGTGGTTAAGTCGTGGTAAAGGAGAAAACGAAATACCAGCGAAATCGCTTATAAAGACGGGCGAGGGACCGGCGAAATAGGTCATTACAAACAATATATCGTTATAAAGTATATCAAAACAAACGGACATAACTTTTGTCGGGTCTTTTTTATAAAACGATTTCAACTGTATGTACTATTAGCCTACTTAGGTTTACATGAGAATATATTTTTGATATGAAAAAATTGATTTTCCTAATTCACGTTCAAGTTGGCCACTATAGCTCCTTAAAAAATCAAGCTTATATTTGACCCTTAAAAATATTTAAAAATCGACCCTTCCTTTGGTACCTAAAATATATTTAAAAATCTACGTCACCTTAGGTATTTAATAAAAACTTTATTTAAAAAATTTCGATCCATTTGGTTTGTGACGTTTGAAAAGCCACACTTGTTTTTATGTTAAAAAACTGAAAAAATCCAAGTTTGAAATTTCTCAATTTCTTTGATCCTTGAATAAAATTGTTTAACAAGTTAAAAAGTGTAAATCGGTTATGTCGACATGTTACACCCTCAGTATTTGGTTTGTGGAGATCTATAGAATCATTTCATCATTTTAATTAAAAAAAAATATTTTTATTTTATTATTATTTTTTTTTTGAGGAGTTTTTAGGTAAAAGGAGAAGTTATTCATCTTCGGTTTTAAAAATTTTATGATGTCCACAGTTTGGATCAAATCGGACACTCAATTCTCATAATTATTGGATATACAAATATTCAAAATTGTGCGATGATGTGTACCGATGGATCCCAGCTTCCGACTTGATCTGGGTTAAAAAAAAAATATTACGATGTGCATTTAAAAATTTTCAAAATTTTGCCTATATGGGCAAAATGTTAGGTCGTGCATAGTTTGATAGATATCGGTTACTCCCTTACACACTAGGCAGACAAATAGAAGGAATTCGTAAATCGACTCCAAACTGTCTAAAACGGATTAGGTCCGAAGAAACTTGAGGCTACTGTGCATTCGAAAAAAATATTAAATAAAAAACAAAAATCACCCATCACTATATTTAAAAAGAAGTAATTACACTGAAAATATTTTTTTTTAAATTGCCCAAAAAATATAATTTTTGTTATAGCCAAGTGTTGAGGATATAAAAATTTACGCTGTTCAACATTGTAATAATATAAAATAAATAAATATATATATAATATAAACCAGTGAGCGGAGCAGTATAGTCATACGGCCGACCATATGATACCCTAACCAACTTTCACGAAAATCTAACTTTCTGCGGTTCTATATTCTGAGCTTGGGAAATATTTCGCGATATTTGCACCCTCTTGACCGACTAGAGATCAAAAAATATTACTAATATTTAGTACATCACTTCTAATTACTTGTCCAGATTCCCTTCCACCATGGGTTGTGTTGTGATGTTCGGATTTAAATTGTGGCCAGATCGACTCGAAAAAACACAAAAAATTAAGTTTTCGGTCCACTTCATCCCAATATTATTACCTGATCATCACCGAAAATTAAAGGCGTTGTCCTTGACCATACCTTGATCCTCATGGAAAATTTCAAAGCGATCAGCGCTATATTTCCGCTCTCTAGAGTGGTAATGGGTTACTAAATAATATATGAATACGTACATACGACCCACATCCGAGTACATACCACAATATAATTGGTATCAATTTAAAGGTCAACCATTCCTATCTATCAACTTCTCGGGTCTATGTCCTTCAGGAGTAAATATATACGCCATAGAATAAAATTTTTGTCATTTTTCACACAAAAGTCAGGGTCCATTTGACCCGCTAAATATATAACGATCTTTATCAATTATTTTGGCCCATGTATTTTGACTCCATGTAAAAATTCGAGATGTTCGGGCCATAATTGCGACCTCTGGAGCGACCAGAAAACCCGGGGTCTTCTTTGGCCAGAACCCATCCTACATGCAAAATTTCGTGAAGATTGGTCCATAACAGTGGCCTGTATCGTGTATACAAATTATAATGGCTAGTTGAGATATGACGATCGGTATACTTAAAGGTGGGTGTAGGATCAATATTTCGCGGCGTTTCAAACTCTTGGGGCTGCACAAAGCTATAAAGAACTGACTTCATAGTTGTGTAGGGTATACAAATATATTTACCCAGATTCACAATTCCTTTATTCAGGTCTTTCTTATCTTCCAAAAGCAAATGATTTAAAAGACCCCATAGCAATACATACAATATGTTTCCTTAAGGATTTCTAATACCCCGTATCTTCTTTACCAAACGAAAATTGTCATCACAAACCCACCAAATATCCTCAACAAACATTAACACTTCATTGACCTTGAGCGATGTTTTCGAAACACAGACACAAACACCTCCTGCTATGTAACAATCTAACACTTGGATATTTCCACAATGTTGTGGCCCACATTGAAGGACATCGCAGATACAAGGTCAAGCTAATATTGGTGATGAGATAATATTTTGTATTTAATTGGTGTAAAATATTTAAAAAAAAACTAGGCTTCATTTAATCCTATAAAATTAACGATTTACTGGATAATTGAAAAAAATATATATTTGCATAGCTTGATTAGTCAAAAGTACTTAAAACATTTCTAGAAAACTTTGATCTTTGAAAACAAATATTTTTATGAACTTCGTGCTTATATTTTGTTCTTAAACAATTTTTTTTTTAAATTACAAGTTGGCTCTTTAAAACACGTACAAATTTACGTTCACTCTTTGGTTCTTGCATTTTGAAATCCTCGCTTCTTTTAGTGCATAATATCTTTAAAACTAACCTCGAAAATGTATATTAAAAAATTCAAAAACCCTTAAAAATTTCATTAAATTTGGAACCCTTAGGTGTTCGAAAAAATATTTGGTGCTCGAAAAAAATTTTAAAACAATTTTTACACAATAATTGGTGTTTAAAAAAGCTGCAAAAATCAACGCTTTGGTGATTAACTTCTTGATATCCTTAGTTTTGAGTCTGAAGGCCCCTTAAATGTTTCTTCCTCAAATTAAAATTAAATGTCACTCCACTAGCTGCTCAGGACATTTACTTGTCCTTCGACAATTTAGTATGACCTTGAAATCTTTAGGCTAAACAAATCGTTAAAATTTAGCCAAGAATTTTTGGTTTTGTAGGTTTGACACCAACTGATAACAAAAATATTATTGTGCGTGAAAAAAAATATTAACATGACCTTGTAGCAGTGATGTTCTTCAATGTGGGCCACAACATTGGTGTTTGAAAACAAATGGAAAAAATTCTTGATACCTTGGATGTTAAAAAAAAACTACAACTACTTTGGCTGTTGTAGAAATATTATAAAAAAATATTTATTTTTATTTTATAAAAGATATTTTTTTTGTTTTATAAAAAAATATCCTTATTATTTTATAAAATATATTCTTCCTTTGGTCCTTGAAAAAATATAAATTTCTTTCAATTGCTGTCCTTGTGAGGCTGATGTCGATGTTTAGGGTTCATAGGACAATTTCATATATTCTTATCTTCAATTGTTTTCAAATAAAACATATTGTAAATAGGCGATGACATATTTAAGTGGGGGTCAGTTTATTTTATTTTTTTGTTTTATTATATCCTATTTCCTTCTACTTAATTATGCGGCATTTTCTTTATGCTAAATTAAACCATAACAAACGAAGTTGTTAATATTGCAATAACATAAGCCAAAAACACAGAAAAAAAATCCAATCCAATTATCCCATTTATCCACTTATCCACAATGTCAAACATTGTAGGGATCAAACCATGCAACATGTTGTTGTTGTCGTTGACCAGCGCTGATGAAGATCGTATTACCCACTTGTTGAGGAGGAAGAATTTCCACCAAACATTTTCATAATAGTTGTTAAATTAACATGAATGTTTTCACTTCAAAATATGTACTTAAAAACAACAACAACAAAAAAGGAATCCAGATTTTTTTGTTCTTAATTGCAACAACATCAATCGTTAAGCCGACCCAATAACATATGGAAAATAAGTCAAGTCCAAGTCAAGGAATAAAAAATAAAAAAAAACAAATGAAGATCAATGGCGGCATCTTTGAGTCTATTTTGATTGTTCGTTTCCAACAACAATGACAGGCTACAGAGCGTACAACAGCAACAACAACAACAAAACAAATACTGAAATATATATCATTGTCACATGGAGGCATGTAACCTCTTTTAACTATGGCCTCTTTAAACTGACCGACCGAACGACCGAGTGATCTAAGTATCCCTTATTGGAGTAACGAAAGATCGAGGCATGGGCATACTAAAACAAGCCTGATCACATCATCTTAATTTAGTCTGGCTGTCAGTATGTTTGTCTATCTTCTTAAAGTATTAAATTATAGAGAGAGAAAGAGCAAGAGAAAAATGATTTCAAACAAAATTGGTCACCGCAGGCAACAACACCACCATTGCTTGTTTGTTGTTTTTGTGTTTCATAAAAAAGGACATCGACGGCTCAATTAATTCGTAAACATGCACTCACACACATTTACCAATGGCGAAGACAATTAGACAATGTGTCAGACATCGTGGTGCATCGGTAAACCAAACATGAACACGACCAAACGCCAATAAATGCGTCATCACCTTTCAGACAATAGACGATCAGTGGAAGATTAATCCTTATGGATGCACAGGCACAGTGGATCAAGGAGAAAAAACATACAAATAAAAAATAAATATGGTAAAAGGATTATTTTTGTAATTAAAATATGTGAGAGTAATTATTTTAGATCACATTCCAAAATCTATAAATACCTCGTTTTAATTTACAGGTCCGTCTCATATAATATATCCTCCCTTATATTTCAATTGACTGACCCCCTACCCAAAAAACACAATTTTCCTTAAGGATACCAACCAACAAATTGTCATCTCAAAACCCACCAAACATCTTGAACAAACAATAACACTTCATTGACCTTGAACGATGTTTTCGAAACACAAACACACTCACCCAACAAACATCTCCTGCTATGTCACAATTTAACACTTGGACATTTCCACAATGTTGTGGCCCACATTGAAGGACATCACTGCTACAAGGTCATGCTAATATTGATAATGCGTACAAGGATATGTTAGTACATCCAGTTGGTGTCAAACCTACAAAACCAAAGAATCATGGCTAAATTTTAACGATTTGTTTAGTGTAAATATTTCAAGGTCACACTGAAAATTGTCTATGAGACAAGTTAATGTCCTTAAAAACTTGTCGAATGACTTTCAATGTGGTTTAATTTCAAACAAAAAATCAAGGCGAAAGGTATTGATTGATTAACAAGGGGAGCATTTTTGGAAGGACCAGGGCAGGCGTGGAATATTAACAAATAAATTTTCCAATTTTCATTATGACCCAAACATCGCGAATTACATGTACAAGGGGGTCGGGCCAAAGTATACCTGTTTTGATAATGATCGGTCAATATTTAACGGGTCAATGGACCCTTTTTGTGAAGAATGACACAATTTGTATTCTATGGCGTATGTGTTTACTCCCAAAGACATAGCCCCAAGAAGTTAATAGTATATCCAAGAGGAGTGGCTGGCCTTTAGTGGCAGATTTTTTTAAAATAACTAATATATCAGGCGTGGATTTTTTAAAAATATTTATTTCAGGCGTGGATTTTTTAAAAATATTTTTTTTCAGGCGTGGATTTTTTAAACAAAATTTTCAGGAGTGGATTTTTTAAACAAAATTCAGGCGTGGATTTTTTAAAAATATTTTTTTCAGGCGTGGATTTTTTAAAAATATTTTTTTCAGGCGTGGATTTTTAAACAACATTTTCAGGAGTGGATTTTTTAAACAACATTTTCAGGAGTGGATTTTTTAAACAAAATTCAGGCGTGGATTTTTTAAAAATATTTTTTTCAGGCGTGGATTTTTTAAAAATATTTTTTTCAGGCGTGGATTTTTAAACAACATTTTCAGGAGTGGATTTTTTAAACAACATTTTCAGGAGTGGATTTTTTAAAAAAAATTCAGGCGTGGATTTTTTAAAAATATTTTTTTCAGGCGTGGATTTTTTAAACAACATTTTCAGGAGTGGATTTTTTAAACAACATTTTCAGGAGTGGATTTTTTAAAAAAAATTCAGGCGTGGATTTTTTAAAAATATTTTTTTCAGGAGTGGATTTTTTAAAAAAAATTCAGGCGTGGATTTAAAAAAAAAAATTCAGGAGTGGATTTTTTAAAAAAAAATTTTTCAGGCGTGGATTTTTTAAAAATTTTTTCTTGGCCTTTATTCAGACGTGTATTTTTTTTCAAGGACTTTATTCAGGAGTGGATTTAAAAAAAAATTCAGGCGTGGATTTTTTTAAGGACTTTGTTCAGGCGTGGATTTTTTTCAAGGACTTTATTCAGACGTGGATTTTTTTCAATGACTTTATTCAGGCGTGGATTTTTTCAAGGACTTTATTCAGGCGTGGATGTTTTCAAGGACTTTATTCAGGCGTGAATTTTATTCAAGGCCATTTTTCAGGCGTGGATTTTTTCAAGGCCATTTTTCAGGCGTGGATTTTTTCAAGGACTTTATTCAGGGGTGGATTAAGGATGGCGTGGAATTTTTTTAAGGACTTTATTCAGGTGTGGATTTTTTTCAAGGACTTTATTCAGGCGTGAATTTTTTTCAAGGACTTTATTCAGGCGTGGATTTTTTAAGGACTTTATTCAGGCGTGAATTTTTTTCAAGGACTTTATTCAGGCCTGTATTTTTTTCAAGGACTTTATTCAGGCGTGGATTTTTTTCAAGGACTTTATTCAGGTGTGGATTAAGGATGGCGTGAATTTTTTTCAAGAACTTTATTCAGGCGTGGATTAAGGATGGCGTGGATTTTTTTCAAGGACTTTATTCAGGCGTGGATTAAGGATGGCGTGGATTTTTTTCAAGGACTTTATTCAGGCGTGGATTAAGGCAGGCGGCTATTTTTTCAAGGACTTCATTCATTTTTAATGCCACATATTAAAAAAATTAAATATTTTTCAATGATTAAAGCATTTGTGAATTAAAACATGCGTCGATTTAATAAAAAATATTTTTAACGAGGACCAAAACATGCGAAATATGAAATATGTAAGGAAAAATATTTTGAAATGCGCAAAGCAACGTTGTTTTTAACTATTTTTTTAAAGATCAAATATAGTTTGTATTTTTTTCCTCATATCCTTCCCCTTTGAAACCACTGTTTTGACGACTCCCTCCTGATGATAATAATAATAAATATCAATGTGACTTATATTTTTATTGGTGGTGGTTAAGTCGATATTGATAATAGTCCATGGTTGGTGTTGGCGTTGTTGTTGCTTTTTTGTTAGTTGTCGTTTATTTTATTATTGCCGACATTTGTGTTAGTGTTTTGTAAGCCATGTCATTATCAGGATGATGACGGTGATTATTTTTGATTTGTTGGCTGCTTTTTTTGTTCCATAACCATTCTTCTAGATATGAGTTTTAACAGGCGGCAACGATTGAAATTTGTTTTTATAAAAAAAAGAGCAGAGCAGGAGAAGAGAAAAGGTGAAATTTATACCAATGTGCTCTCTTGTTTCTACTGCTGCTGGTTGGTGCTCAGCAGGATAATTTTATACAAAACACTTGGTGAACAGAACAACAATGAACACAAAAAAGAAAACAAAAACAACAAATGTTCTTTATGTTCATCACCTCACCTTATTGTCGTTCGTCGTCGTCATCATCATCGTCATCGACACCAGTAAAGTCAATTGTTAGTGTCCGTTTGCTCCTGGCAAAACGGGGGAGGCGGCCCCTTTTGATTGCACCAAAATTGTATCCTGTTAACAGAGTGTTAAACATGGCCTAAAAACAATGCAGATCAAATAATAAAAACATCAAAAAAATGAGGAGACACCATGAACAGTAGAACAAAAAGACACAAAACATATTTAGCCGGTATTGTTGCATTCCATTACAATGGCCTAAGCTGACACAATAAACGTCATCATCATCGTGATGGCGACATCATCATCCAACCATTCGACAACCACAATAGGCTAACAGGAATGCACGTGCAAAATATATTGATCAGCTTTTCTTCCTTCGACAGTTTTTTGTTCACTTCGTTTGGTATTCTCCTGTTTTGTTCTTCATCTTGGCCATGATGCAAACAATCGACCGACCAACGCCTGCTACTGAAGAAGACGAAGAATGAACTGCAAAGAAAAGGTGTTAACCAACAACCGAATGCGGCTGCAATCAAAAAGTCAATATCGTCACCACAAAAGAATCTCCGTCTCAAAGGTCGGTTTGGTTAACATCTTCATCTTCTTCTTTTCGGGGTGTTGACGAGTTGTCCAACAATGCCGATGCAAACGTCATTGGAACTCCCAAAAGAAAAGCTGATTGGAAAACTATTTCAAAATATGGACAAGATGTTTTTCTTAAACTTTTGACAATTCAATTGTTTGGACATAAAGGCTGATTACAAAATATGTTGAAATAATTTTTTTTTATTAGAAAACCTGAATTTAAATGGCAAATGCCATAAGACAGCTGCTGACATTGAATCAATTGTAATTAAAACGTTGTGGTTCCATCTAAAGAATCAATATTTCTGTGGCATGTGTTGTCTTGTATTTAGACCTCCCATTCCAAGAATAATATTTTTGTTAAAGCCTATAAATTGGTAAGCGTGGGGTGTTCTTTTATTTTTTAGGGCCTGGAATGTATTTTTTTAGGATATATTTTGAATAGACAACAATCTCTAAACCTTCGATTTTAAATAATATTTTGAAATGGCCAACACCTTCTTAAATTTTTATTAACAATATCTTTGAACTTCCATATCCATAACGGGAATTTTTTTAAATAAATATAAGCGTGAATTTTTTAAGAATATTTTTTAACGACTTTATATCCAGAAGCGTAGATTTTTATGAATATTTTTAAGGGTTTCCAATCCATAAGTGTGGATTTTTTAAAAAATATTTTTGAAGGGCCTCCATGATCATAAGTTCGGATTTGTTAAGAATATTTTTTGAATCACCACCATATCCAGAAGTGTGGATTTTTGAAGGACCTCTATATTCATAAGAGTCGATTTTTTAATATCCAGAAGCGTGGATCCATAAACACCTTTTTTAAATATTTTTTAGACGTACATCCATATCCATAAGTGAAGATTTTTAAGAATATTTTTAGAATTACCTCGATATCCAGATGCGTGGATTTTTAAAGGACATACGTATCCAAAAAATGCTATTTTTTAAAAACATTTTTTAACAGCCTCCATACCTATGTGAAGTTTAAAAACAAAAAATATTTTTTAATAATCTCCATATCCAGAAGCTTGTAATAAATCCATATCCAGAAGCGTGGATTTTATGAATATTTTTAAGGGCTTTCATATACATAAGTAAAGATTTTTAAAGAATATTTTTGATGGACCTCCATATTTATAAATTTGGATTTTTTAAGAATATTGTTTGAATTACCTCCATATCCAGAAATGTGAATTTTTAAAGGACCTCCATAACCAGAAACGTGGATTCATAAGCATCTTTTTATAACCTACATAACTATGTTGTCAGGGTATTATAGCTTTGTGCAGCCCCAAGCGTGGACCGAAAACTTAATTTTTAGGTTTTTTGTCGAGTCGATCTAGAATCGTTGATTTTTGGAGGACCTACGTATCCATAAAATTCTATTTAAAAAAAAAAAACTTTAAGAATATTTTTAAGGACCTAAATATTCATATAGATGAAGATAAAAACTGGGTGACATGGCGTGTTGAGGATCTGGAAGGAGCATTTTGAAAAGCTTCTGGTATCAAATAGTGGCGGTGAAGAAGATGCCCCAGAACCAATAAGAGATGACGGTAAAGAGTGTACACCACCTAGCCAAGATGAGGTCAGAATAGCAATCGATCGGTTGAAGAATAATTAAGCAACAGGTGCTGATGTGTTGTCAGCCAAAATATTCAAGACTGGTGGTCAGATGTTGGTCAGGAGCATGCACCAGCTGATTAGTACAATTTGGCTAGAAAAATGCATGTCCAATGATTAGAACCTTAGCATCCTGTGTCCCGTGCACAAAAAAGAAGACAAGACGATATGTTCTAACTAAAGAGTTATGAGTCTCCTTCCCATTGCATTAAAGTGCTATCCAGCGTGCAGTGTGAACGACTGAACCCATTGGTCAACGACATTATTGGACCGTACCCATGCGGCTTCAGACCTGGCAAATCCACCATTGATCAGATTTTCACCCTGCGCCAGATCCTGGAAAAGACCCACGAAAAACAAACCAAACCAAACTCACACTCTACCCGTGCTATTGTATGGATCTGAAGCATGAGTACTTGCGCTAGCAGATGAGGCAGCTCCTGGAATGTTTGAGAGAAAAATTCTTCGAAAGATCGATTTGGTACATCGCCGTGGATGAGGATGCCGCCGGCATATAAAAGCGAGCACAGAAGGGGAAGGCCACAAATTCGATAAAATGATCAAGTGGAAGACAACATTTCGAAACATTTCAAATTGGAAGAGCTATTTTGAAGATCGGCTTATGAACAAATGTTCTGTCTCAATCTAGCCGTTGAATGAACCATGACGGATCAAGCTGCAGCGACTACGTTGGCTAGGCCATGTTGTGAGAATGGAAAAAGATGCCCCAGCTCGAAAGGCATATAAAATCGAGCCAAGTGATGGTTCACGCAGAAGGGGAAGGCCACGAATCCGATGAAAAGGTCAAGTAGAAGACAACATGTAGGAAATGTTCTTTCAAATTGAATGAGGTGTGCACAAGACCGACGCGCTTGGAATACTTTTTTAAGCTCGACTTATGGAACAACCGTTCAGTTATAAGCCAGATATGTAAGTAAGTCTCATTTATATTTTCGTTCGATTTTATTAAAATGGTGCGAATATTGTCCGATTAAGACAAAATTTTGCACCGAGGTTTGTTGTCTGTAAGATTTTGTTGAAATCGCATCAGATTTAGATATAGGACCTATATAAATGCACAGGGTGCCGAATTAAATCCTGTTTGATATATGTGACGTTTTGTTAAAATCGGTTCAGATTTAGATATTTCATCTAAATGGTGTATGTCACGGTTGCTAAGGTAGGTCCAGATTTACTTTAACTTTGCTCGATTTCATAAAAATGGTACACCAAAGAATCCAAGTCTGTCCGGCTCATAGATTTCAGATTGGCATGCGTTTTTTTTTTTTTTTTTTTTTTTGGTTCAAATATGTATGTAGATCACAAATTTAATTTCGGCCGATTCCATTTCAATGGTCCCAAAAATATACTATATCTGTTCTATCTACAGGATATTGTACATATTAGCTTCTCTTGTATGTACCCCAAGTGGTGAAGGATATCATATAGTTGGCCCCGTCCGACTTTAGAACTTTCCTTACTGGTTTTTAGGGGTGTAGATATTTTTTGAAGGACCACCAAGTCCGTCCGTTAAGAATGGATTAAAAAATATTTTTTTCACAATGGTATGGCTTTTTATTAATATTTTTCATAGTCTCGTGTATTTGTGTACGTTGGGCCCAAGAACTCCATACATATGTATGTTGTTTTTAAAACTTCCCTAGAAAACAATATATTCCCAGTTATCACAAATAAGGGGTGAGTTTTGTATGGGTGACATATCTGAATTTTTGTCGTATTACTTATTGGCCCTTTTTTCTCAGCTAAAATAAACATACACACCCATTTAGAAATCAGCTGGTGTGTATGCGTGTGTGTTATTTTTATAATTAAATCTTTTAATATTTTGGAAATATCTGCTTAAATAAAAATTTGTATAAACAAATTTTTCCAAACAACAACTGGGTAGTGTTAACAAACAACAACAGCAACACCAACAATACTACCGCCATCACCAAAAATAACAACGCCAACGCAGTTAATAGAATAGGAAGGAGGGAGCGAGTGAGTGATCGATCGGCCGGTCGATCACTATGCCAATGTCCATACGATAAGTTCTTTGAAATCAGGTAGTTTTTTGGCTTCGGTTTTTGTTATTATTTATTCAAGAGATTTTCTAAAGATTTTAGTAGCCTTTTGGTTGTGCTGATGTTGTTTTTTCTGTTGTTGTTGCTTCTTTTATGGTGACCACAAAACGAGGGAGGGAGGGTTATATAAATAATAAAAATTAAAAATAAATATTTATATTTATATTTTATGATAGATTTCGTTTCCTTGTCTCGTCTCGATACACAAACAAATATAAAAATGCCAAAAAAATCGTAGAAAGAAATCTCAATAAGCCCTTTTAAATGCTTATGAAAATATTTAGCAAAGTGTGTTGCTGTTACTGCTTAGATGAGAGGGAAAACAAATAAAAATTCTCAATATAAAATCTAAGGAAATACAAAAATGCATTTCGAAATTCAGAGATTTTCCTGATTATGGGCTAATTTGTTAAAAATAATAAACCTCTCTTTCTCTCTTATATATAAACCTCTCTTTCCTCTTTTTCAATCGCTAGCCGGATACGATTTGAGACACCCATGAAGAATGGCAGAAGGGAAATTTTAGATTGAAAAACAATAATTTTTAATCACCAATTTTTAAAAATCTTGTTCAGTAATTGATTTTATTTAATAAAATCGATTTATTTATAGAAATTTTATTTACAACAGCCAAGTCAAGCCTCGATTTTTGTTGCAAGGGCCAAGCGCAGACCTTTTAAGTACTGAAAAAACGTGTATTAAAAAAAAAAATATATTCTTTGAAATTTTTTTTTAAATTTTTTTTTCAATGACCACACTTATGTTGCATTTAAAAAATATATATTTTTATTTCAAGCAATATATCCACCATATGCATGGATACAGTATCCACACAGTTGGCCCCGTTGACCAATCAGTCTAATTTGTGTTAGGAAATCTCAATGGCCATAAAAATGTTTATTATCCACACAAGCTGCCAGACACCTTAATCCCAAAATATGATTAATCCCCCATCATTAATATTCGGCGTATTTTTGTGTTCGTTTCGAAAATATGCCCAATATAACAACGGCTACTGTTGTTCATCTCGATTTCGAGATGAGTAATAAATTTATTAAAATATTTATTTATTTTTCTTCATTTCATATCTTTTGTTTATCTTAAATATTTTCAAACTAATTGAGACAAATTGTGAATATTTATGTAAATTTCTTGTGGGATATTTATACAAAAATATAATAGAAAATATTAATTAAATTATAAAGGAAATTCGAAGATTAATAATAGTGTCGGATGCACATTATACACATAATTAAGTTAGATGTGTGAATAGATAAAAGTGTAATGATGATTAAGTGATCATCTGGGTAGTTAAGATAGTCACAAAATATATTTCTGTAATTTGACACCATTGAAATTTTGGAAGATGTGATGTGACACTACAACTTTCCGAGAAAGAGAAACAAGTTTATTACGATAGAAAAAAGTGTTTAAAAAATCCACGCCTATTGGTCTACTGGTCATTGAAAAAATCTGTTTAAAAAATCCACGCCTATTGGTCTACTGGTCATTGAAAAAATCTGTTTAAAAAATCCACGCCTATTGGTCTACTGGTCATTGAAAAAATCTGTTTAAAAAATCCACGCCTATTGGTCTACTGGTCATTGAAAAAATCTGTTTAAAAAATCCACGCCTATTGGTCTACTGGTCATTGAAAAAATCTGTTTAAAAAATCCACGCCTATTGGTCTACTGGTCATTGAAAAAATCTGTTTAAAAAATCCACGCCTATTGGTCTACTGGTCATTGAAAAAATCTGTTTAAAAAATCCACGCCTATTGGTCTACTGGTCATTGAAAAAATCTGTTTAAAAAATCCACGCCTATTGGTCTACTGGTCATTGAAAAAATCTGTTTAAAAAATCCACGCCTATTGGTCTACTGGTCATTGAAAAAATCTGTTTAAAAAATCCACGCCTATTGGTCTACTGGTCATTGAAAAAATCTGTTTAAAAAATCCACGCCTATTGGTCTACTGGTCATTGAAAAAATCTGTTTAAAAAATCCACGCCTATTGGTCTACTGGTCATTGAAAAAATCTGTTTAAAAAATCCACGCCTATTGGTCTACTGGTCATTGAAAAAATCTGTTTAAAAAATCCACGCCTATTGGTCTACTGGTCATTGAAAAAATCTGTTTAAAAAATCCACGCCTATTGGTCTACTGGTCATTGAAAAAATCTGTTTAAAAAATCCACGCCTATTGGTCTACTGGTCATTGAAAAAATCTGTTTAAAAAATCCACGCCTATTGGTCTACTGGTCATTGAAAAAATCTGTTTAAAAAATCCACGCCTATTGGTCTACTGGTCGTTGAAAAAATCTGTTTAAAAAATCCACGCCTATTGGTCTACTGGTCCTTGAAAAAATCTGTTTAAAAAATCCACGCCTATTGGTCTACTGGTCCTTGAAAAAATCTGTTTAAAAAATCCACGCCTATTGGTCTACTGGTCGTTGGTCATTGAAAAAATCTGTTTAAAAAATCCACGCCTATTGGTCTACTGGTCGTTGAAAAAATCTGTTTAAAAAATCCACGCCTATTGGTCTACTGGTCGTTGAAAAAATCTGTTTAAAAAATCCACGCCTATTGGTCTACTGGTCGTTGAAAAAATCTGTTTAAAAAATCCACGCCTATTGGTCTACTGGTCGTTGAAAAAATCTGTTTAAAAAATCCACGCCTATTGGTCTACTGGTCATTGAAAAAATCTGTTTAAAAAATCCACGCCTATTGGTCTACTGGTCATTGAAAAAATCTGTTTAAAAAATCCACGCCTATTGGTCCACGCCTATTGGTCTACTGGTCGTTGAAAAAATCAGTTTAAAAAATCCACGCCTATTGGTCTACTGGTCATTGAAAAAATCTGTTTAAAAAATCTTTTGAAAAAAAAAAATCCACGCCTATTGGTCTACTGGTCATTGAAAAAATCTGTTTAAAAAATCCACGCCTAATGGTCCACTGGTCGTTGAAAAAATCTGTTTAAAAATCCACGCCTATTGGTCTACTGGTCATTGAAAAAATCTGTTTAAAAAATCCACGCCTATTGGTCTACTGGTCATTGAAAAAATCTGTTTAAAAAATCCACGCCTATTGGTCTACTGGTCGTTGAAAAAATCAGTTTAAAAAATCCACGCCTATTGGTCTACTGGTCGTTGAAAAGATATGTTCCACGCTTCTGGCTGTGTTGGTCCTTAAAAAATTTAGAAGATAGTTGCTTATGAATCATCTTCCATTTCAATTTATAATTGAATTTTTGCTTTTAATAACGGAATTTAAGGTTTTTTATTGCACATAGCAACCATTATAGTGCCAACCCCGAAGCATAGATAACGTCAATTCGCTACTACCGTAATCTCAAATCAAGTTTTAAGGAATTCATCTAATCTTGGAATTTATTTGGCAATAACAATGACTGGTGAGTGACAATTTAGCAAATTTATGCTAAATATTTAATATTTTAATGCCGTTGTTGATGTTGATGAGATGGGAAAGATATGGCAGCTACAAAATACGAGGGCAAAAGCTAACCGGTCGGTAGATAGCGAACCAGCCAGCAGCGAGCCAAGTAGCCTCAAAACAGCATACGCCAACGCACACGCCCACCCATAGAAAAATCTGACAAACAATAAACTGGCGTGGCTGGTATTCATGGTGAGTGCCATTCTTCAGTCATCTAGAAATAGCAACATACACACACACTCTCTCAGACATACCACAAAGCTACATACACTCGTTGTGCAGAATAAAAAACCTGCATCCTATTGACAGGATATTCGAGTATTGTTATCGTTTGTTGGTTTTTTGTTATTGTGTGGATAAATAAGTGCGCGAATCAAGACAAGAGAAACAATAAAATAAAAACAACAACAACAATAATAACGATGATGATGAGGAGGAAGAAGCAGCCAACCAACCAACAAAAAAACACATCTCATCCATTCATCCGTATAAATCGAGGACTTCCTTCCTTCTTCCCTCGACGACTCATTAGAAAAGTTTATTCAACAAAAGGCAATACTGTGTGACAACGAGCGTTTTTTTTTTTTGCGTGAGGGAGTGTGTTAAGCACATGCTGCTGCTGCTGTGTGGCAACTTTATGCTGATGCTAAAGTTGCAACATTTCGTTATAAAGATGAGAAGTTTTTTTTTTGTTGCTACATTCATTTAGTCCTTGTGTGTTTTTTCCTTCGTGCTCTGTGTTCATTTTTTAAGCATTTGATGAGGACGGGAATAAAAAAAAAAACTTTGTAACTTTATAGAAAATATCCGAGCTGTGTTGTTTTTTTTTTTGTTTCTGTTGTCCTCCTTCTGTGGTCCACAGAGATTGTGGAGGGTAGTGGTGTGGTATAGGAGCGTATGGTTCGTGCTGGTTGTTGAATAAATGTTACAAAAGTGCCTTCTTTTGTTTTCTGACACGTTCTGCGGTAGCATTCGTTTCTGTTTTCTATAGCCAAGCCAGCCAGCAATCCAGCCAGGACAGATTGTCCAAAAGCTGTTCGATGTCAACCCAAAGAATACGTGTTTTCACCAACATTTTGTAACAAACAGCACCATCCTGTTATAAAACAACGATTACAGGCACACACACACACATATACGCATTGAAGGAGTATGACAAAAAATCAGCATTCTTCAATAGAGCAAGGAACAAGGACGAGAATGCTAAAAAAACCAAAAGCAAACGCTCTGATACCAGCTACAGAAACTGTAACAAAACACTTGAATTCAATCGGCTTCTAAGTGTATCCATTGAACTTTTAATGAGGATGGGATAAACAGAGTGGGAAATAAAAATAAGCGTGGATTTTTTAAACACATTTTTTCAACGACCCCTAGACCAATAGGCGTGGATTTTTTAAACAGATTTTTTCAACGACCAGTAGACCAATAGGCGTGGATTTTTTTAAACAGATTTTTTCAACGACCCATAGACCAATAGGCGTGGATTTTTTTAAACAGATTTTTTCAACGACCCATAGACCAATAGGCGTGGATTTCTTTAAACAGATTTTTTCAACGACCCATAGACCAATAGGCGTGGATTTTTTTAAACAGATTTTTTCAACGACCCATAGACCAATAGGCGTGGATTTTTTTAAACAGATTTTTTCAACGACCCATAGACCAATAGGCGTGGATTTTTTTAAACAGATTTTTTCAACGACCCATAGACCAATAGGCGTGGATTTTTTTAAACAGATTTTTTCAACGACCCATAGACCAATAGGCGTGGATTTTTTTAAACAGATTTTTTCAACGACCCATAGACCAATAGGCGTGGATTTTTTTAAACAGATTTTTTCAACGACCCATAGACCAATAGGCGTGGATTTTTTTAAACAGATTTTTTCAACGACCCATAGACCAATAGGCGTGGATTTTTTTAAACAGATTTTTTCAACGACCCATAGACCAATAGGCGTGAATTTTTTTAAACAGATTTTTTCAACGACCCATAGACCAATAGGCGTGGATTTTTTTAAACAGATTTTTTCAACGACCCATAGACCAATAGGCGTGGATTTTTTTAAACAGATTTTTTCAACGACCCATAGACCAATAGGCTGACTAGCTGAGTCGATCTAGACATGCGTGTCCGTCCGTCTGTCCATTATAATTTGTAAACACGATACAGGCCACAGTTATGGACCAATCTTCACGAAATTTTCCATGTAGGATGGGTTCTGGCCAATGAAGACCCCTATTGTTTTTGGAAAAGATCGGTTAATATTTAGGGGATGAAATGGACCAAAAACTTTATTTTTGTCTGATTTTCTGGTCGCTCTAGAGGCCGCAATTATGGCCCAAACACCGCGAATTTTTGCATGGAAAAGGGAATCGGGTCAAAGAATAAGCATGCCTGTTTTGATAAAGATCGGTCAATATTTAGCGGGTCAAATGGACCCTAACTTTTGTGTGACAAATTGCAAAATTTGTATTCTATAGCGTATATATTTACCACTGAAGGACATATACCCGAGAATTTGATAGTATATCCAAGAGGAGTGCTTGACCTTTAAAATGATACCAATTATATTGTCGTATGTTCTCGTATGTGGGAGTTACACTTAAATATGTGCAGATGCTTGAGTATTCAGATATTATTTAATAACCTATTATCACACTAGAGGGCGGAAATATAGCGCTGATCGCTTTTAAATTTTGCATGAGGTTCCAGTTATGGTCAAGGACAACGGCTATAATTTTCGGTGATGATCACATTGTAATATTGGGATGAAGTGGACCGAAAACTTAATTTTTTGTGTTTTTTGAGTCGATGACAATAATAGGCCGAACATCACTACACAACCCACGGTGAAGGGAATCTGGACAGGTAAATAGAAGGGCTGTTGACCTCTAATTCGGCCAGATTGAGCAAATAAAAATATTGCCCAGGCTTGGAATAAATATCCGTAGAAAGTTCGAATTCCGTGGTAGTTGTGTAGGGTATCGTATGGTCGGCCCCGTCCGACTATACTGCTCCGCTCACTGGTTTAAACAGATTTTTTCAACTACCCATAGACCAATAGGCGTGAATTTTTTAAACAGATTTTTACAACGACCAGTAGACCAATGGGCGTGGATTTTTAGATATATTTTTTATGTACCAATAAGCATGGATTTTTGCCCTCTTCACCATAATTCCTGATCATCCCACGTACCCCATTTTTTCCAGTCACACTTCCGTTCTGCTTATTGCTTCGCCCTTAAAAAAGCAGAAACTAACAACAAATCAATTTCTTTATTTTTGTAAAGCTTTGTGTTATTATTATAATATTTTTTCTGTGATGCTCTAAAGTGTAGTTATTGCTTGTTAGGGACTTTAAGGCATAAAAATACAATCTGCTTAAGTTACAGCTGAACCTGTAAAGGCAAAAACAACAACAACATCATCAACAACACAGAACAACAGTGGCAGCAATTTACCAGTTGAAGTGTTGTGCTGTAGAGAACAAACCCCAATCACAGTTCGATACGATTGAATGGAAGAAAACAACAGCAATACCCCGCCACCACCACCCATAAATACAACAGCATCAACAAAAACAACAGTTTCCAGTCGTTGACAACAATGTCCTCTTCGTTCAATGTTCTCCGTTTCCTTTCCTTTTTTCTTTGTTGTCATCACATTTCTAAGTGAAATGATGCTGCTCCCAAAGCAGACCTCTTGTACAGGTATGATTGTATGTAAGGTTGCGAGGGTGTGTGCAGTGTGGGTACAATTGGGAGCCCCCCAAACTCACTTCGAAGACCGACAGACAGAAAGGGGCCATAGTGTTTACTGACACAAGCGAACCGAAAGGAAACAATGAGAAAATACATCACAGCAATAACAAAAACAACATATGATTTTATGCTGGTTGGCTAAGCACGATTTGTTGATGAATTTAGGAAGGGGTTTTGGTTGAACTAGTTGGGGGATGGGAGGTGAGGTGGAAACTGAGATCACATGTCTGTCATCTAAATGCTGGCCCAGCATAAACAACCATCTCTTATTTTTCTTCACATCGAATTCGGGTTAGCGAACTCAAATTGGGAAAATTTAAAAATATTTCATTAGGAATCAGCAGACCCCTAAGAGGCGATTTTTGAAGGACCTTCAATTAATTAGGTGAATGAGGTAGGGACCTATAATCGTATATTTGTTAAGAATATTTTTGTAGGGCCTTGAGACCAATGAGCTTGGATTCTTTTGAATGACCTTAGGATCTTCAAGCGGGAATTCTTTAAAACTATTTTTTCAAGGTGTAGTAAACTTATAAGTGTGATTTTTTAGAAATATTTTTTAACAGCAGTCAAAAAATATTTTTTCCAGGACCAGTAGACCTAGAAATGTGAATTTTTTAAGATTTTTTTAAGGATGTGTTGACATAGGTACCTGTATGTGTGTAGTTATTAGGAATATTTTTGAAGGGCCTTTGGACCTATATACATGGGTTTTTTATAATAATATATTTGATGGATCTTGGTACGTAAAGGGTGGATTTTTAGGAGTATTTTATGAATGACCTTTGGACCAATAAACGTGTATTATTTAGGAATATTTTTAAGGGCCCTGAGACCTATAAGCGTGGATTTTTCAATAATAGTTTTTGAAGCACCTTGAGACCATAAGCGTGGATTTTTTAATAATAGTTTTTGAAGGACCTTAAGGCCTATAAGCGTGGATTTTTTAATAATATTTTTTGAAGGACCTTGAGACCTATAAGCGTGGATTTTTTAATAATATTTTTTGAAGAGCCTTGAGGCCTATAAGCGTGGATTTTTAATAATAATTTTTGAAGAACCTGGAGACCTATAAGCATGGATTTTTTAAGCGTGGATTTTTAATAATATTTTTTGAAGGACCTTGAGACCTATAAGCGTGAATTTTCTAATAATATTTTTTGAAGGACCTTGAGGCCCATAAGCGTGGATTTTTTAATAATATTTTTTGAAGGACCTTGCGGCCTATAAACTTGGGCTTTTAATAATATTTTTTGAAGGACCTTGAAACCTATAAGCGTGGACTTTTTAATAATATTTTTTGAAGAACCTGGAGACCTATAAGCATGGATTTTTTAAGCGTGGATTTTTAATAATATTTTTAGAAGGACCTTGAGGCCTATAAGCATGGATTTATTAAGCTTGGATTTTTAATAATAATTTTTGAAGAACCTGGAGACCTATAAGCATGGATTTTTTAAGCGTGGATTTTTAATAATATTTTTTGAAGGACCTTGAGGCCTATAAGCATGGATTTTTTAAGCGTGGATTTTTAATAATATTTTTTGAAGGACTTTGAGACTTAAAAGCGTGCATTTTTTAATAATATTATTTGAAGGACCTTGAGACCTATAAGCGTGCATTTTTTAATAATATTTTTTGAAGGACAACTATAATTTTGATTCTTTTTAAATAATTTTTGAAGGACCTTGACACTTATAAGTGTGAATTTTTTTAAGAATAACTTTTGAAGGGTCTTGGCACCTTTAGGTGTGGATTTTTTAAAAGAATAACTTTTGAAGGGTCTTGGCACCTTTAAGCGTGGATTTTTTAAAAATAACTTTGGAAGGGTCTTGGCACCTTTAAGCGAGGATTTTTTAAGAATAATTTTTGAAGGACCTTGACACATATAAGCGTGGAGTTTTTTAAGAATAATTTTTGAAGGACCTTGACACATATAAGCGTGGATTTTTTAAGGATAAATTTTGAAGAACCCTTGATTTTTTAAATCTTTTTTGTAGATCCTTGGGACCTATAGGAGTCGATTTTTAGGGAGTCGATTTGAAGTAGCTTGTGACGGACAAAAGTTGTTGTTTTGAAGAGGCTTTACATTTTATTAAAATATTTTTAAGGCCCTCTGAACCTATAATATTGTCCGACACATAATCGATTTTTTAATATGTCGAAAGGCCATCAGACCTCAACGTTTGGAGTTCTTGGGAATATATTTGTAAAAACTATTAGACCTATAATAATTTATTTGTTATGGACATTTTGGACCATAAACATTAGAAGAGTGCATTTGTTTTTTAATATTCAGGACCACCTGACCTAGATGAGTGCATTTGTTAAAGATTTTTAGAGATAGAAACTTAATTTTTCTAAGAAAATATCATTTTTATATCCTTTAAAGCAATGCCAAACCCCCAATAAAATCCTATCTTCAATATTTTATAAATTTCTCAAAAATCGAATCAACCTTCTGCACAAAAAAGGACGGTATGGGAAAGGAAGGAAGCAACATAAGTGCGACAAGTTGTATGGTGTATGAATAGGAACAAAGCTCTCGAACAGATTGAAACTTTGATATTCTTTTATGGGGTGGGTTGGGATTGAGATGCAAGCGTAAAATTATCCTAGATGATGATGTTGTTTAACAAATAAACACGTATTTATGTATTTACGGATAATTACGTGTTTTTGTTGTTACAATTTATTCGCTTGCGTGTTCGTATTCTCGTGTGTGTTTGTGTGACCGTGCATGTGTCGCCCATTATAAATGGTGACAAAATCGCTTCGTTATTGTGTTTGGGCTTTGATGGTCACGTGTCATGGATGAATTTTTTTTGCCAAGCTAAAAGCTACCAAACAAAACAAACAATAACACAACAACAGCAACAATAACAATTCAGTCAAGTGAAAAACTCGATTGAATCCTGTCAAATGTTTTTTGTTTTTCTTTTTTCGTTTCTAATCACGCATATATGGTAGTAAGCGGAACGTTTGCTACATTTTGTCATGCTTGTGAGATTTTGTTCAATACATCGGACAAAAAAATAAGAAGGAGGAGAAATCCCAGAAGCTGTGTTTCATTCTAAAGACAATCAACACTCATTAGTTTGATTTAGCAAAACCATCAAAACATACGTTTCTGTTTTTTTTTCTTTTTGTCTTTCGTTTGGCAGAACCGGAACCATCAAAACATAGGCTTTTTATTGCCGGATATTGTTAACAACAAATGGATTTTGGGGGATGGGAGGTTGGTCATTATACTTGCAGGTTTCCTTTTTTATGACAATTCGAAAATCTTAGTTTTTACTAAAGCGATTCGGGTCGTTTTTTTTTCAATCAAAACATAAGTTCATTATTTATGAAACTTGTCTAAAGAATCGAGGTATATAATCATATAAGGTCAGAGATAATAATATAATATAAGGACTTAATATAAGGATTTTGGGACCTTATTGCGTGGAGTTTTAAATAACAATTTTTGAAGGACTTTGGGACCTTAAGGGACCTTTTTTTAAATAATATTTTTCGAAGGACTTTGGGACCTTAAGGTACTTTTTTTTAAAAATTATTTTTTTCGAAGGACTTTGAGACCTTAAGGCGTGGATTTTTAAATAATATTTTTTGAAGGACTTTGAGACCTTAAGGCGTGGATTTTTAAATAATATTTTTTGAAGGACTTTGGGACCTTAAGGCGTGGATTTTTAAATAATATTTTTTGTAGGACTTTGGGACCTTAAGGCGTGGATTTTTAAATAATATTTTTTGTAGGACTTTGGGACCTTAAGGCGTGGATTTTTAAATAATATTTTTTGTAGGACTTTGGGACCTTAAGGCGTGAATTTTTAAATAATATTTTTTGTAGGACTTTGGGACCTTAAGGCGTGGATTTTTAAATAATATTTTTGGTAGGACTTTGGGACCTTAAGGCGTGGATTTTTAAATAATATTTTTTTAAGGACTTTGAGACCTTAAGGCGTGGATTTTTAAATAATATTTTTTTAAGGACTTTGAGACCTTAAGGCGTGGATTTTTAAATAATATTTTTTTAAGGACTTTGAGACCTTAAGGCGTGGATTTTTAAATAATATTTTTTGAAGGACTTTGAGACCTTAAGGCGTGGATTTTTAAATAATATATTTTGAAGGACTTTGAGACCTTAAGGCGTGGATTTTTAAATAATATTTTTTGAAGGACTTTGAGACCTTAAGGCGTGGATTTATAAATTATATTTTTTGAAGGACTTTGAGACCTTAAGGTGTGGATTTTTAAATAATATTTTTTGAAGGACTTTGAGACCTAAAGGCGTGGATTTTTAAATAATATTTTTTGAAGGACTTTGAGACCTTAAGGCGTAGATTTTTAAATAATATGTTTTGAAGGACTTTGAGACCTTAAGGCGTGGATTTTTAAATAATATTTTTTGTAGGACTTTGGGACCTTAAGGCGTGGATTTTTAAATAATATTTTTTGTAGGACTTTGGGACCTTAAGGCGTGGATTTTTAAATAATATTTTTTGAAGGACTTTGAGACCTTAAGGCGTGGATTTTTAAATAATATTTTTTGAAGGACTTTGAGACCTTAGCATGGATTTTTAAATAATATTTTTTGAAGGACTTTGAGACCTTAAGGCGTGGATTTTTATATATTGTATGGTTAATAGTGCAGAATTCTGAATTTGTTTGGAAAACCTTTTCAAACGTAGATTTTTTTAGAATAATTGTATAGCAATACCAATACCATAATTTTCTGCATATGGGAGCATTCAATGGGCCCTTTGCATTTATTTTCAGTTTTTTTTTTGGTGACCAAGAAATTTTGTTATGAATTCATTTACGAAAAATTCCACGAAATTTCAATTGTTTATCGGAGAAGCCTTTCTTTTTTCATGTTGTGGTTCTTTGGTGGGAGCATTTTTTTCGGAATTCGGAAAATTTTATTCGTCTTTGGCGGGTTGTGATGTTATGCCGACTTTTTGTGCGAAATGATATTTGTTTGACAGATGGATTCCAATCAATTTCTTCAAAAAATCAAAAAAGTAGAAAAAACTCTCTGTTGTTTGTTTGTGTGAATGAAACATTCTGAATGTTTATATGATGGATGGATGCACTTCAAAAATTTTTGATTTACAACTAAGAAGAGCAGTCACCAGCATTCTCTCCTCCCACATGCAATGTGGATCTTTGCAGCTGAAATTAAATTGTTTATGCATGTTGTTTCTTCTGTTTGTTTCAATACGTTTTGAAGTAAATACTCAAAGAGTTGTTGTGTTCCCAATTCTCTGCATGTTTATGAAAAAAATTCACCCACAAACAACGGAGCAACGACAACGAAATTCTTCGATTTGAATTTCTCATTTCTCGTTGTTTTTTGTCGGCATTTCTTCGGCTGCGAGGTGTTAAACATTCCGCTAATTATGCATTTGTTTGATGTCTAATTAAACAGATTTAATTCTGGGAAAAAAACATTGTTTGAATATACACATACGTTCACACAGTGGTATTTATGTATATATTTATATAAATAAACATGCTTGTTTTATATACACAATTAAAGTTTAATTAACAATACAATTATATTTAAAAGGGAAATAAAACAAAAACGTTTAATGATTGTTTTAGTCGATAAAACTGTCTATATAAATTGCTTGGTGGAGTATGGAATAAAATATTATAACATATATGGAAAACTAACATTAAATCTGAAAAAATGAGTTTAAGAAAATCCTTCGCTAATGAGTATTTTGGTTTTGGAAACATTTTCTTAAAAAAATCCACACCTATGGGTCTGCTGACCCCTCAAATAATATTTTTAAAACATCTACGTTTATGACTCTCCTCGCTAAAATATTAGGGAAAATTATATCCATTATTTTTATATGAACTATAGGACTTTATCTAACATGCTTCGGAATGTCCGATTTGGGCCAAATATGCACTGTTTTGTTGTCTCAATTTGCAAAAAAAAACTCTAGTAGTCGATTTTCACAATCCTCCAAAGATACCAATTTCTTATCATTAACGAAATTTTGCAATCCAAGAAAAATATGATATTCGATTGGTGCCAAGTCCGAACTGTATGGCGGATGCATTGAAACTTCTTAACCAAGCTCCCAAAGTTTCTGGCGAGTCACTATAGATGTGTGTGGCCTAGCATTGTCATGGTGGAACACGACACCTCTCCTGTTGCCTATTTCTTGTCAATTGCTATCTTCAAACGATCCAGTTGTTGACAGTAGAGATCAGTGTTTATCGTTTGACCATATGGAAGCAACTCATAATAAATAATCCCCTTCCAGTCCCACCAAATGTATCGCAGAACCTTCCTGGTCGTTAGTCCTGGTTTGGCCACCGTTTGAAGTGTTTCACCGCTCTTTGACCACGATCGTTTTCGCACAAGGTTATCGTATGTGATCCATTTCTCATCTACAGTCACTATCCGTTTACGAAATGGGTATATCTCATTTCGTTTGGTCAAGGCTTCGCAGATGGAAATTGGATCCATCATATTTTTATCTGTTAATTGGTGTTGCACCCAAACGTCGAGCTTCTGTAAATGGTTTAAAACAGTTTTATGGTCAATATTTAGCTCCTGGGTGATGTGCTAAAATGACGGCCAACTTCGATAATTTCTCTGATTTTATCGACATTTTCATAATGGGATTCTTTCCACAACCTAATATATACAAAAAACATACCTTGGGATATGCTTATCACCCAAAAAATAGATTAAATAATATATTTTAAACACAAGTTTTTATTTTTGTCCCTCAAAAATAAAAATTTCCAAAAATATCAAAACAAACCACGTTTATGGCGACATTAAAATATTATTCTAAAAAACACTTATAGGTCACAAGACCCTTTAAAAATATCCTGAAAATTCTACTTTTATAAGCACTAAGATCCTTCAAAAAATAATCTTTAAAATTCCTGCTTATACGTAGCTCCCATAGACCTTCAAAAAATATTTCTTTAAAAATTCCCGCTTATACCTCCCAAAGTATTTTAAAAAAAGTCAGCTAAGTACTTCGCTTTGTTACAAGAGACATTTGGGTATGAAAGGTTTTTTGTATAGAAGCAATAGCTTCTGGGGAGAATATCCCAACAAAAAACTAAGGGAACTGATGAGGATCAGTGGCGTGATCCGAAACTATAGTCTTCCCTGCCTTACCCCTCGGCAAACAATGCCATACATTCCCCACTAATAAATAGTTGTTTTTTTTTTTTATAAAAACAACAAACTGGGATTCAGCCTGACTATTTTGCAAAAACAAAATACAAATGGTATCCCAAATAAACCGCCAACACTACTGAAGTTGTAGACGCAGGCACGGTTAAACTGTTTGGTTTGTTGCTGTACACTAGCAACACCAACAAAGTCGTTGTGTGCATTTGTCGCGATGTGACAACACACAACAGTGGGAAAGGTGTGGTATTGTTTGTAAATGCCTTGTTAACCTCGAAGTGAGGCTCCAGCGAAATTCTCATGCAGTTTATGTCGTTGGTCAGCTAAGTACTTCGCTTTGTTACAAGAGACATTTGGGTATGAAAGGTTTTTTGTATAGAAGCAATAGCTTCTGGGGAGAATATCCCAACAAAAAACTAAGGGAACTGATGAGGATCAGTGGCGTGATCCGAAACTATAGTCTTCCCTGCCTTACCCCTCGGCAAACAATGCCATACATTCCCCACTAATAAATAGTTGTTTTTTTTTTTTTTTTTTTTTTTATAAAAACAACAAACTGGGATTCAGCCTGACTATTTTGCAAAAACAAAATTTTAAAAAATTCAAAAGTCCTTCAAAAAATATTGTTTTAAAATTAACGCTTATAGGTCCCAAAGTCCTTCAAAAATTTTCATTTAAAAATCTACACTTATAGGTCCCAAAGTTCTTCCAAAAATATTCGCAAAAAATCCCACGCTTATATGTTCCAAAGTCCTTCAAAAAATATTCGCAAAAAACCATGCTTATTGGTCCCAAAGTCCTCCAAAAATATTTTTTCAAAATCTAAAAGTCCTAAAAAAATATTATGTAAAATCCAGGCTTATAGATCCCAAAGTCCTTCAAAAAAATATTTTTTAAAAATTTCCTCTTATAGGTCCCAATGTCCTTTAAAAAAATATTATTTAAAAATCGACGATTATAGGTTTTAAATGCATTTACATTGAAATGCATTTTTCCCTAGAAAATATGTTCAAACATTTTCCAAAATTGTCTTTTCCGAATGGGCAATGTGGAAATGCCGGTAAATATTTCCTTTACCTCCCAATGTGTTGACATTTCACACTTTAGTTTTTACAACGACAATGAAATTTGACGAAGCGAAGAAAGGACACATTCAAAAACTACCATAAATATTCCCAAAACATATATTCGATTTCTCCCTCCTCTGTTGTTACCCCCCAACAAAAGCAAACATACGGAAGATCCAATAAAAACATAAAAAAAATATTTATTAAACCTAAGACACATGAGAGAAATGAGGACTACGTAAATTTTGTTTTACGACATAGTACAACAACAACAAAAACACAAAGAGATCCAATGGCAGCAGTTAATTTAAAAAAACTCCATATGGACACAGAACATCCCACAACACCGCACAACAACATAATTTCCAATGATAGCTACATTATGACACCATTCAGTTTCACATCAATCGATCTGATCGATCCAAAAACTAGAAGAAGATCAGTGGTGATAATCCTGGGCTATTTAAAAAAAATTATTTCATGATTTTCCCCGTAAATGGATCATCTCTGGAAATGGACGACCTACCAAAGTCACAGGCGGCACAAGCTGCCACCACTGCGGTAGTAGCAGTAATTCAAGCATTGCAGTCCCATTGAAATTACTCGACACACAGACCGCAGTGTTTATGTGCTGCGGCAGTCGGAATGGGGATGTGCATGAATGGAGTGTGGATTTTTCTTTGTTTTTTGATACACACACAACCGAATGCCAAACAGCCTGCCCAGATTTGGGCAAAGGCAATTGAAGAGCTCATAAATTCTTGTTTTTGTCAAGAAGAAAATTTATGAACATTTGGTTGGATATTCGTCGTCCTAACTGCACTGCCTAACAGACTGACTGACTGCTGGCTGTCTGCATGCTGGCTGGATGCTGTGGCTGGGGGTTGGAGGGGAAATAACAGAACAGCAAAGAAAAATTATGATTTTGAGAGTTTTGAAGTGTTAATAGACCACTAAATATGTTTGTAATGCTTCGTTGCATGGCCCGGGTGCCAAGGAACAACTTTTAAAACATGTTGAATAACACCCGCCGCCGGCACCGCTCCCATCGCTGTTCTCACATTCATTGGTATTTTTATGAACTTCTCCCTCTAGTTGTTTGGGAACTTCCCCCTCATTTCATTTACATGTATCACAATGATTATGGGAAGTTTTGTGTTGTTTTTTTTTTGTTTTTGTTGCTTTTTGTTATTGTAATGTTCCTCCGAAAAAAAATCATAAATAAGGTTTTAAGAGATCCAAATTTGTTTATTAAACAATTATTACATCATAAAATGCCGCTACAAATGATGATGAGTTAATGCCGCCAGTCATTGAATCTTAAAAATTAATAGGTCCGAATACACCCGCCAATTAGTCTAATTATATATTATGTATTTGTTTTTTAAGTGAATAATATAAAACAAATGAAAGATATTAAAAAAATTATTTTAGTATTTTAAAGTATTGAATCGAGTTTTAGAGCATATTATTATATTATTTCAAGGGCCAATGAGAACTGTAAGCGTAATTGTTTCAATATACATTTTAAATACCTTATCCAAGGCGAAATTGGTCGCTATAAACGATATTCGTTATAAGCGATATCAAGTAATGTATAGGCATTATAGGGACTTTTAGATACCATCGTTATAACCTATATATTCTTAAAAACCAGTAAGGAAAGTTCAAAAGTCGGACGCGGCCGACTATACGACTATATCTACAATATCCTGTAGACAGAACACCGTTGCATACACCATTTGTTTATATCACTGTCTATTCAATTTAATACAATCTGCCAAATTTCGTGTATATCGAACAAACATAGGTCCTTCGTGGCTCCATTTACATAAAATGGAACGAAAATATATATAAGATCTATATCAAAATCTGAATGGATTTCAAAATCTGAACCGATTTTATCACACATACTTTTTCCCTCAATTGCATTCGCTATGCACAATTTTGCTCAATCGGACAAATATTGGGAGTTTAGTGTTTCATTCACAAAAAATCGGAGAAACCTATATATTTGAGCTATATCTAAATCTGAACCGATTTTAACAAAACTTCGCAGACATCTGTCTGGACCTAATTCAGTACTCTGTGCAGAATTTTGTCCCAATCGGGCAAATATTGGGAGTTTGGTGCATCATTCACATAAAATCGGACGAAAATATATATGGGAGCTATATCTATATTTGGACCGATTTTCACGAAACTTAGCACACATCATTCTCGAACTAATTCAGTGCTCTATGCAAAATTTCGTGCAAATCGAAAGATATATAGGGACTTTAGTGCACCATTTACATAAAATCGGATGAAACTATATATGGGAGCTATATATAAATCTGAACCGATTGTCACGATACTTAGCACACATCATACTGGACCTAATTCAGTACCTTATGCCAAATTTCCTGCAAATCGAAAGATATATAGGGATTTTGGTGCCCCATTTACCTTAAATCGGACGAAAATATCAATGGGAGCTATATCTAAATCTGAACCGATTTTCACGAAACTTAGCACACATCATTCTCGAACTAATTCAGTGCCCTATGCCAAATTTAGTGCAAATCGAAAGATATATAGTGACTTTTTTGTCCCATTCACCTTAAATCGGACGAAAATATCTATGGGAGCTATATATAAATCTGATCCGATTTTCTTCAATTTCAATAGGGTTCGTCCTTGGGCCAAATAAGTGACTTGTGCCAAATTTCATTCAAATCGGATCATAAATGCGACCTGTACATTGTTTACAATTTAACATCTACAGACGGACGGATGGACCTGCCTAAATCGACTCAGAAAGTGATTCTATGCATATTCTCAAAAGGAACCATTGGCCTATCTCGTTTCCTGTTGCCTGTTACAAACATATGCACAAAGACATAATACCCTGTACCACAGTGTGGTGAAGGGTATAACAATGTCTATATTAACGATTTCTATATAATTTTTAAAGGCCAATGAAATACCATCATACCATACCAGCGAATGGAATGTCCCATATGAAACAAACTTTGCACAACCCATTATAGATTATGTAGATTATGTCTAAAGATGGACCAATGGGTCCACTCCTTCTGGTACCTCCCCCACGAATGGTCAACAGTTTCAATATTTATAAATCCAATATCAGCCGATTAAAATGTCATATTACAACCAAACCTTGCACATCCTATTATCTTTACCAACCCTATATCAAGTATCCACTCTTTCCGGTAACTCCCTCACCGAAATGTTGTATGTAGCGTTATGTGGGAAATTCTGTAAAAAGTGAACCAATAGTACAAGCCGCTTAGAAACAATAATCGGGGTTACAATTATATGGGGGCTACCTGGAAACATGCGCCAATGTTGATAGACATTTTCTACTCAATGCGAATCCAAAATATTAAATTGTTCCAAAATTAGAATAGTGGAACTGTTGATTTATAATCGGTCAAGAGGGTGCAAATATAGCGGCTCAGAATACAGAACCGCAGAAAGTTAGAGAGAGGGTTATACACTGTTCCTCTCTCTGGTTTTAAAATACTATTAAAATAGTCGCTTTTAGGTCTTCGATTCATCTGGAAAACACTTTTAAAAATCCCCTTTGGGTATATTAAAGAAATATTTTTCATGCAACGAATATATGAAAAAATGCAACCTATACAGTTTTTGATATATTCGTCGTATACCCCTTAAGGAGGTATATGTTTGTGATCAGAATTAGAAATTTAGATCCATTTAGAAGTTTCCTTCAGTCTGTTGAAATCGTCATAGAGATCGCAATATACAAGAGAGAACTTTGCAATTTTGCACATGCAAACACTGAAGGTTTTTTGGTGATTAAAATGGGATATATTGGTTCACCTTTTATAGTAGAAAATCTATAGAAATTAGTCTACATATTAAATATTGGCGTATTAGTTTTTATTTTTATTTTTTTTTTTTTTGACGAAGTTTTTTTCTTGTACATATTAATAGAAATACACTAAATGCTTTAAAAATGGTTTTGAAAATCCTCACTGTCCTACAAAATTTATACATAAGAAATAAATTATTTAGTTTAACTGAAATAAATATAGTTTATTCAAATAGAAATACATTCAATTTTATAAGGTTTTTTATTTGTGTTTGTATATTAATCGCCTCCTATGGCATTGATGGGCGCCATCTAGCGTACAATAGCTCTTAATTCGAGAAAGGTTATATAGAGAACTTGGCATCACTTTATTAAGGTTGGTGTATTAACTACAAAGCATACAATTCTTGCAGCAATTGACGATTTGCTGTTAACAAGTTGCGACTTTTTTAAAATATAAGCATGTGTTCCTTACTTTATTAAAATGAGTAATCAAATGGGTCAAATCCCCCTAATATAAAATAAAGCGTATTATGAAGATTACATTTATTGAGCCTTTGAAACAAACAGTAAATTTTTACAGAGTTGTCATAATATTTAGAAATACTTAAGATTGTAATGTATGATCAAAATTTACAATAATTATGTGTACAGCACCATGCTTAAGAGTAAGATAGACACAAAAATAAATTCAAAGTGTTAATGTTAAACAAAAATTCCTTGCTCCCGGGAATGCACTTATCTGGAGTGTTAATAAACTCAATTAAACTTATAATCTAAAAACAAAATAAAAACCAAAGGAAATCAAAAAATAATTTAAAAAACAAAAAACACAACAAACACGTATATTACCCCCTATGCGTACCAGGATAAGCTTTTCCGTAAAATGAACACCGAGTATTGACATTAATGTCAAAATTCGGTGGATTTTCATTAATATAACCAATAGGCGACAAGTAATTTGTATTCCACCAAGAATATGATATTTGATTATTATAAACACCTGACACGTAACTGTTATCATGATTTTGCACCCTATGAATAAATTTTGATATCAAATCACAAACGTATAACCCAACAGGAGTAATTTTTGACTCACCATAAACCTCTCTGTTGGAAAAACGTTTGCAAGGTGATTTGAAATATTTACCAATACAGTGCCTCAAAACTTTTCGCTCCAATATTTCCATTTCCTTAATAACTATAGGGGATATAATGAACCATATTGGAAACGCATACAAGAACACTGGTCTTATGCTCGTTTTATACAGCAACAGTTTTGTCCGTACTGGAAGATCCTTATTCACCAAAATTTTAGAGAATGATCCTAAAATCCTATATGCCTTATTTAAAACTTCTCTTGCATGTTTGTTAAATTTAAGAAGATTATCAAAAGTAACACCAAGGTATTTTAAGGAATTTCCTATAGGAATGTCAACTTCATTAAAAGATAATTTCAAATTTTTGCTTTCCGGAACAACAAATTTTTTACATTTTCCTGATGCATTCCTTATACATATAGCTTCGGTTTTAGATGGATTAATTTTGATACCCCAATGTTGGTAAAATTGTGATACCAATTCCAAGTGATGTTTTACTTTAGATAACGCTAAATTTGGTGATTCATCATGCGCATATAATAACGAATCATCTGCATATAAAAGGCCGGTGGAATCTGAGACAGTATGAGGAAAATCGTGCATAAATATGCTATATAAATGGGGAGATAAAATCGATCCCTGGGGTACTCCACAATTAATTTCTCCTAGCTCCGATAATAAATTATGAAATTCTACACAAAAAGTTCTACCAGTGAAGAAACTGTGGAATAATTTAATAACATGTGGATCAAAATCCAATTTAATCATTTTATATAGAATTCCTAAATGGGATGCGTGATCAAAAGCTTTTTCTACATCAAGAGAAAGCGCAACCGTACACTTCCTTTCTCGCAAGTTACATACAATATCATTTTGAAATTTAAGTAAAGCGTCTGTCGTTGAGTGACCAGACTTGAATCCAAATTGAAGTTCCGGTATATACTTTGAATTTATTCCATAATCCATCTTAGAACGAATGACTCGCTCAAAAAGTTTTCCCAGATTAGAAAGCATTGATATCGGTCTTAAATTATTGATTTCGGAGTTATTTGTTTTTTTTATAGCAGGTACGATTTTAGATATCTTCCATTTATTAGGAAAATATGCATTATTTAAACAATTATTAAATATTATCGTCAGAAATTCGAAGGCCTTAACTGGTAATTTCTTTATTATAAAGTTTGAAATTTTATCCAGACTGCAAGATTTTTTATTGTTAATTTGCTTGCTGATGTTCACTATTTCGTCCATAGATGTAAGTCTTGGATTATTCAATGGGTTAAGAGACGATTCAGAACTATTAAAAACTAGCAGATTTGAATCACTAGATATGACTTCACGTACAACAGATTCTATTTCTTGTATGTCTCCATTTAAAGCATGATGGTTGTAAATATTGCCGAAGTATTGCTTTAGTCTATCACAAGCAACCAAATCATCGTGTATCACAACATTGTTTTCAGATAGTTTTTTAATATATGTCCTTTTCTTATAACCAATTATGTTGTAAATATTTTTATGGGCTCTTGGACCAGGTTTGATGTTCTGTAGCCTTTCAGAAAATAGTTTAGCCTGTTCAATTTCAATTTGACGCTTTATAATGATGTTCAATAGCTGAATTTGTTTTGATAAAAGACAGTAATTTGGATCTGATCTATCACGATGCCTATAAAAGATTCTTTTCAAGTTTCTTTGCCAATTAGACTTTAATTTAAAAAGATTTTTTATGGAATCCGAAACATTATATCTTTTACTAAAAGCTACTCTTGTTGAGTGTCTGGAATGTGTGTTATGTATCACTTCCGTAAATGTATCGATAAAGTCATCAATTTCAGCGTTAGAAAGACATATTTCGGAAGACGGAAAGTTTACTAATAAATCCCTTTTTGTATCATCTCTGAAGTCATCCCAATTAGTGTTTTTATATGAAGTGTAGTTTCGGGGAGAGATTAAAAGTATTGAAAACGTAGGAAATTTTAAACTTAATTTAAGAGGGAAATGGTCCGAAAATGATGCTAAACTTTCTATTTGAAAATTACACCATATTGGGTCCAATATACTAGAACTTACTAAAAAATGATCAAGAAACGAATTTCCATTCGGAAATGATGGAAGTGTGTCCGAAATTCTTGATATATAAACCGATGATTGTTGTAACCATGTAAATAATGTATTTCCATTGACATTGTTCGAAGTATCCCCCACGATATGTGTTTAGAATTAAAATCACCACCCAAAATTAATCCATAGTAGTTTTGAGAAATCTGAAGCAAGGTGGATAAACTTTCGGTATATTGAGTGCGATCAGCATTGCATGGAATGTAAACAGATCCAACCAAAATTTCATGTACCATTCCATTTAAAATAAGATCTATACTAACAAAAACATTAGGGAAACGAAAGTTAGTAATATTAACCCTTTTAAATTTATACGAATTCCTTAATGCTACAGCAACACCCTGTGGACTGTTGTCTCTAATAAATGTAAAATTTTCCAATCTAACCCTGTGAGCATCTCTTAAATGTGTTTCTTGTATGAAACCGAAATCAATTTTGTTCATATTTAAAATACCCGATAATTCTATCCTTCGGCTCACTTCTATAAGTGACCTCACATTAAATGATAGGAAATTTAGATTATTAAGGACCATATTGATTTTTTATTTCTTCCAAAAGTTCCAAACATTGTTCCTTAGCCTGATCTTTTGTTAGAGTTCTATACCGCCTAACAAAATGTTCAATCCTATCCTCAAGAGTCGGAGCTTCTGGTTGACAAATATTTTTGGCAATTTTTAAAAATTCTGCAATTATTAAGGGCTTTGGCCTTGTATGTGTAGCAAAGCAACTGGCAAATGTTTGCCTGGGATCTATAAAATTAAAATTTCCAATAGCTTGACTTACATTATTATTAGCTAATATCTTTTTTTCTCTAGCTATATTCTTATTTTCCTCTCTCTTACGTAAAAAATCTTTATAAGCTGGGCAACCTCTATAATTTGAAGGATGTCCAAATTGTTTGCAGTTAGCACAGTAAGGTTTATTTTCCTCACTTGACTCAAATTTGCATTCAACCGGGGCGTGTTTTTTGTCGCATTTCATACAAACATATAATCTACTACAATTTTTCGATATGTGTCCCCAATGCTGACAACGCCAACATTGGACAACCTTCAAATTAGACTTCGGAGTTTCCCATGATATTCTTTGTTTACAGATGTATTTCTCAGCCCTAAGTTCATCTACTGTTTTCCCTGGCAAAAGAGTGACCAAAAAAAGACCGGTGTCTATATTATTTTTCCTAGAGAATTCGGTCGAAAATTTTGTAACCTCATCATCTACTGTATTGGGAACCATAGCATCAATATCCTGTTTAATATCTGTTACGGTTGTTTTATGATGGAGGCCTCTCAAAATCAATCTGGTGCGCTTTAGTTCTTTAGGGGTATACGTGTAAGCAGGAATTTCTTTCAGTTTTAGAAGTTCAATCATTTCTGCGTGAACAGAAGCCTCTTTAAGATACAATTTAGATTTCCTTTGGCTTTTGTTAAAAATTTTAAAATCTACGTTTTTAGATTTAAGAGTTTGTATAAGATCTGTCACATTTACATCATAGAGAAAAATTGGTGGACAAAACCCTTTAAGGCTATTTACCGCTTTCGCAGGAGTTTCATTTTGAATAGTTGGGTTAGATTGCTCGATGACGCAGGCATCAGTTGGCTTTTGTGACTGCTGGGCTCTTGGAACAAAGGGCTCAAATACAATATCAATATCACCTAATAAAGCAAAACGATTCTGAGAATTCGGCGTAAAGCCTTGAAACAAATCTGGAGATTCGCATATTCTAGACCTTTTGTTTTGAGGCCGACCGGGACCTACATCGCACGAAATGGAATTTGTATCACTAACCTTTTGTAATGAACATGTAAGGGAATCCTCAAATTCAGAAATGTCTTCATGAAATCGTCTTCCTTCAAATGTTTTGGTTTTCGTTTTTGATTTAACGCCTGAATTCTTCTTTTTTTTTTTTTTGTATGGATAAGCTGATCTATAGAAATTTGCGTGGGCTTTTCAGGAGTATTGTCCGCTAATGGTTTTGAGATGGTTCTCCTAGATCTTCTGATATCACCTTCTTTATCAGGGGGCACATTCTCTGATGAACTCCAACCTTCCACAGACATTGATTCGATCGAATTGAGATTTGCGCGTTCTTTAGAATATAATATGTATGGCTTTTTTAAATTTTCGATTTTTCTTTTTAATTTTCTCTATTTTCAGACACAAAAAAATATGTCTATTCGGTTCGAAAACTTAAAAGGCAATCCAAGCGTATTATGAAATTAACTGTAAAAAAGTCTAAAATATGTTATTTTACGTAACGTCCGAGTTTACATTACAGCCCTTTATTATGACAATATTTTTAATTGATTTGAATCTATTTGAAATGAGTAATGCAATACCTTGATTTGCCAATTTCAGTGTTTAAATATAATAAATTGTGTCAAATATATATATTTTTTCATTTACAGTTTTTTATATAATTTAGGGGGCGTTGAAATCATATCTTCTAAATACACTCAATTTCTAAACCAAGGTAAAAATACCAGCTGTTTAGACTAAAAGATAAAAAATGATATAACGTTGACAGTCAACTGTTTTTTGGATTGCTTTTGAAATAATCTCGATGTTGCAAAGCATTTCGAACAAATCGAAATGGTAATATTTTGAAATACATGTCAAAAACTATACTATCGTAGTATCGTTTGTTGTACAACAACAGTTGCTGTTGCCGTATATTATTATACCAAGATAAAAAATCGTAATAAATTTTAAGAATCGTCTCCCATATTGCTAAAAATTATGGGTTTAACGTTTTTATTTCTGTTTGGCGATTTTTTAATTCATTAAATGTTTACGCCTTTTTAACTGCAATTTGGCATCACTGTTTTCTTCGCTTTTATTTGTTTTGGCATTCACGTTATCATCTGTGAATGTTGTTTGTTTACCTTTTTCACTTCTATACGTGTTTACGAATGAAATTAAAACAACATGACGAAAAGCAAACGATATATCGCATGATATGTTGACATTATGTTATCGATGTCATTCAATTTGAATTGATGACACAATGTTTACAAGAACATTCATTCACATTTTTTTATAAACAAACAACGACAATAATACATAAACTCGAATAAAAGACAACAAATTTAAGCCAAATCAATGTTGCACATAATAAAGACAATAGTGCGACTTCAGAAATAACAAAATTAAGGTAAGGATTTGTCAAATACAAGTAGAATTATTAATGATTGTAGGGTCTGTTGAGGTCGGCCTCTGACACTCTCGGCTGATTTTGACATTTCTCACAGAATTCGGCTGGTTTTCTTAATTCTTATTTATTTTGTTTATTTCTGGGCTAAAGTTTTTATTTATTTGCGTTAATTTAGGAAAGAAATTCGACCTAAAGTGGCAATTAACAAGAAAACTGGTGTCTGCGGCAATGGAATTAAATGATTACAATGGTTTCGAGGACCATTGTAAATCCAATGAAATGGTAAGTGGAATTAGTGTTTATCATGGAATTTTTTACTTCTACTACTTCCTGTCCCACATTATAGGAGCTCCTTAAACGCAAATATGTGCACAAGGAGGTACACAATAACATGGATGCCATCGATCACATAATGCAGCGTAAAGATCAGGAGTTTATGGATCATGTAAGTCATTGCAAGGCAATTGTGTATTCTGTAACATTAATGGTGTCTTCCGTTGCAGGCTGCCCTCTTACCTCCCGATCATTTTATTATGGATTTAATAAATTTCCCCAAAGGAGTGGTGTCGAATGGATCGCATAATGGTGCAGATACTTTGCCGCCAGAATTACATTTTCACAATGCCCATTTGTTTCCCGTTACCACAGATGATCATCACCAGCACCATCATTCCAATGAACAACGTAAATCACCCACATATCTGCCTTTAAATAATGACTTCCTAATGCCCGTGAATAAATCCTATACGACGGCAGATGGTGTGGGCAGTGTGGAAGTCGGAGGTGACAAAGTTGTGCAAGAATTACTGTTAAATGGCAGTGGTGTAACTATGGATGTAAGTCTTGGAATTAACTAACAGTTCATTCTTATTAATTTGTTCGTTTCTTTAGGATGGTTCCATTGTCGATGATGACTGTGACATATCACGTTTTGATTCACGCAAGGTGTTGCCACACAAAAAACGCATATCCCGCAAGCTAAAAATCAATCACAACGATGTTGATGATCTACAATTAAATGTTCCTCTGGAGGAGCATAAATTACCTCAACTGGTTGTTGGCGTTGGAGGACAACAATTCCGTTGTGAGCTGTGCGGTCATGTGACATGTTCACAATTGGAATTCTTTGCTCATCTCAAACAACATTATGAACCATCAACACCCGATAATATATTGGTAGCTATGAAAACATCTCTCGACGCCTTAGGCCCGGAAAAAAGTGAGGCAGCTGCGAATCTTTGTACTATAGATAAAAAGGTAATTATAAATGTATTAAGAAAACAATGAATAGATGACCGAAAAATAGTTTTTGAAGAACCATCAGAACTAAAAGCGTGAAATGTTTACGAAATTTGTTTAAACGACCATCAGATACATAATCGTGGATTTTAAAGGTTATTTAAAAAAATCATCAGATTCATAAGGGTAGAATTTTAAGAATGACCTGATCCAAAGCGTATAACATAAACGACCATCGGATCTTTTAAGCGTAACTCTTTTGGAATATTTTATAAAGAAAAATCTGATCCATAAGCGCAGATGTTACCATCATGAAGGACCATCAAATCCGTTTCCACGATAGATGGGTCTACGATCGGAAACGACCCGAGTTATACTTGGCCCACGTCTGTCACCTCAGCCCTATTGTGTAAAAGCAAAAGGGCTGTTACAACAACCATCAAATCCCTAATTGTGAAGTTTATCCAGGACCGGAAGATTTTTTAATATGTGCCGATGGTCCTGCGTTCCCTAATCGTGAATTTCTTAAAATTATTTTAATATTTCGTTGAAGGACCTGCGTTTCCTAATCGAAGATTTTTTAAAGGACCAGCTTGGATTTTTTCAAAATATTTTTCGAAGCATCGGTATGGATTTTTTTAACATATTTGTGGAAGGACATGCAATTTATAATCGTGATTATTTTAAGAAGCGCCAGGTTATTCATCATTTTTAGAAGTGCCATAATATCCACAAATGTGGAATGTTTTTTAAATATTTTTTGATAAGCCAGGATCTTATAATTTTTTTCTCTTCTTCCTTTCAGACTGATGGACTTGATCAAGTCTTCCAAGATGTACATTTTCCCTTTGAAAATTTCTCACAAGCGGCGGACAATGTGGTGCATACAGATCGTAGAGTGGTGGTTGATATGGGTATGCAGGCGCATGTGGAACGTGTCGTCGATATGAAAGTTGTCTACAATAATACATATGACAATGCAAATAATACCCTGCAACAGCCGCAACAACAACACCACCATCATCAGTCCCACATACAACAAGTTCAACAACCTCAAACACATCAGCCTTCACAAAATTTAGTGCCTGAAGAATTCAGTGATACAGAAGATATGCTGGAAGGTATACGGGATAAGGTACTAATTGAGGATACCTGTGATGCAATGGACCTAATGACACCCACTTCAAATGGTGTGAGGCCACATTGGTAAGTCGCTGCAAATACTTTTTCAATTTGTGTTTTTAAATTATCCGATTTCTTCCCTTAGGTTTAATAACAATTGTTTCAATGGCATGGATACAAAAGGCAAGCCATTTTGTGATGTTTTGTTTTCGGGTCAATTTGCGCCCATGTTAAATACCGAACCAACAACTGTGCCACAAGATAATCATCATATGACAGTGGTGGGGAAATTAATGCCAAAAGATTTAATGCACCCATCCGGGCAGGTTTTACATCATCCAACTGATCTACGATTGCAATTTCCCGAAACCAATGATGGCATGAACAATAGCAATGAAACGCAAACCGTACCTCAGACATCGATTGTATCAGCAGCTCAGCCTTCGATAGTCTCTGCACCACCCCAACAACAGCCAATAACATTACCACCACAGCAACCTCATATTCCTCAACCTCAGCCAACACTTAGCAATAATATTGACCTGATACAACCTCAGCATATAAAAATTGAAAATAATAACGACATTCCTGCCTATCAAGGGGACTCCAATCATCTAGTGGCCCACAATGAAGTTGATGATGAGGTTTATGATGATTGTCACAGTGATGATTTTAGATCACTTTCGCCCAATTCGAATAATGAAACTACTGGTCTGGTGGCCAAGACCAAGGAAGAAGAAGACGACGAAGAAACGGAAGATGGCGAATTTGCGATTGAAGGTGAGGAAGAGGACGGTGATGGGGAGAATGCTGTCGATGGCAAGGGTAAACGTAAACGTTATGTTTGCAATAAATGCCAACGTATTTTCAACTCCTGTAATGCTCTTAAATATCATCATCGTACCCATTCGGGTCTGCGACCCCATCAATGTGATATCTGTGGCAAATCATTTTTTGCTGTGGGTGCCCTTAAGGCTCACACTCGTACCCATACGGGTGACAAGCCATTCGAATGTGAACATTGCAATCGTAAATTTCGTCAATGGGGTGATCTCAAATACCATACCATATCGATACATAGCAATCTAAAGAATCATCAATGTGAATTTTGTGGCAAGGCATTTTCGCGGAAATATTCACTGGTGGTGCACCTGCGTATACACACCAGTGAGCGTAATTATAAGTGTGAATTTTGTACAAAGACATTTCGAGCGTCAACTTATTTACAAAATCATCGGAAGATTCATACAGGTATGTGGGAAGAATGGGATGAATTTGTTGAATTCTAATGTGTGTGTATTTTTTCTCTCTCCATTCCAGGTGAAAAGCCCTATGAGTGCGATACTTGTTCCAAAAAGTTCCGAGTTGCCGGTGATTTACGACGCCATCAACGTGTCCATGAACGCAATCAAAAACTGAAAGCAAATGTTGCCGCTACCACAGAGGAATTAAAATCTCCTGCAGTGCTTAATAAGACTTCGGCATCGCCTCCCACCACATAGTCATTTTTTAATTAAATAGTTTTTTATTTTATATTTTAGTTTATTTTTTATTTTACATAGTTATGTATGTATGTTGTAGACATATTTTTTTTTAATGTAGTATTAGCCTTAATTCAAAAAGAAGAAATTAGGCCACACACACACAAATTGTATAACTTTATCTTAATTAGTTGTAAGTAAGATGATATAAAATTTTATATTTTATAATGAAATTAAAATAAAAGAAAGAAAATATTTTTAGTGGAATGCTAGGAAGATGTTTTTTTATTGGGATTGGATTTTTTTTAAATAAATACCATAGTTCTAGGCACAATATTCTCTCACTTTACAACACTGGCAATGGTATATTTTTAGCGCCATCTATTGATAGGCATGATGTCAAATCGTTAAACATTTTTTCGCTGCCATACAAAAATGCGAATTTTCGCCAATTCTTAACCAGTGTTGTAAAATGTCGCAATTTTGCTTAATTTTATATTGCGCCATAAAGTATGCTTTGTGCGGTCAGTGAATGATAGTGTTGTAAAATGCCACTTTTTGCATAATTCCATTTGCGCCTTAAACTATGCTTTGCGAAGTTAGTGAAATGCAACATTTTGCCATTTTACAACACTGGTTAAGAATTGGTCAAAATTCGTATTTTTGTATGGAAACGAAAAAATGTTTGGCGATTCGGCATCACGCGTATCAATAGATGGCGCTAAAAACGAGTCATTGCCAGTGTTGTAAAGTGAATGCATTTACTTGTTTTTATTGCGCCTGAAAATAGGCTACAAATCGAAAATAGCATTTAAAACAGGGATTTGTTTCTTTATGTCCCATATAGATTATAAAATTATTATACCCACCCATAATAAATAAAACAAATATATATTTTTTGGATTTTTTCGCTATTGCAGAGCTTCCTTTATTATTTGCACTTGTACTTAATTATATGTACAATGTAGATGAGAGTTTTCTTTGTTTGTGTTTTTTTATTTCAAATATTATTTTTTTCTTCTTTGTTTCTTCACACATTATTTTTTGTTTGTTTTACAATTATTATTATTATAATTTATTTTTTTATTTTTATATATCATTTTTTTGTTTTTCTTTTCCTCTTCTTATCATCCTGGTTTTTTTGTTAAGACTTAAAATCTACGTTTTAAACTTGTTGTTGGTTTCGTCTTTGTTTTTTTCTTGATTTTTTATTATTTTTATTTTTTGTTAATTCAGTCAATGAAATTCAATGTTTTTGTTGTTGTTGTTTTCTGTTTGTGGGCGTTTCATCATGTGTGTTTGAGTTTGTTTTATGTGGAGGATGAAGAAAAATGGGGGGGGGGGGTGGTGTTGGTGTTAGCCTGTTTTTTTTTTGTTCTTGTTTGTGGTTGTCAACTGAAAATCTGAACCAAACAGAAAAAATATTTTCTTCTGATATATATTTTTATTATTAAAAATATGTTTTCTTTTTTTTTTTTAATTTGCAAATTATTTATGCCTGGTTATTGTAAGAATAATATTAGGTTGGGTATTTCTTTTTCTGAGGGGGTGACATTCTGCTGCTGACATATGGAATAAATGTTATAATGAATAGTTTTTTGTTGTTTTATTTTTTGGGATTTATGTTATTTTTTGTTTTCATATAGAGAGTCCTTTTTAGTTTTGTTTTGGATTTTTGTTCCGTTACACTTAAATTTAAAAGAAAATGTTACAATGATATACTCGTACTCTGGTGAGGGTTTGATTTGTTGTTGTTGGGTTTTTTATTATTTCTTTATATTTTTTGTTTTTGTTTGGGGTTTTTTTTTGCAAAATATGGTGGTGGGTCTATGTGTGGGAAATGTATTTTTTCTGCTGGGGGAAATTTTGGGGGGTTATTATTTTTTGGCAAAATAATAAATATTTCAAGTGATGACAAATATTATTATGTAAGAAGGAAAGCACAGTGGGTTTCAAAACAAAACTAACAAAATTAAAGTAAAAAAAATCATATTATTATTAATTCAATTCAAATTATAAAGAAAAACCTAAGTCAAATCTGTCCTATTTTGACGAAATTCCTACTAAAGGGATTTCATAGAGTAAATTATATGAAAGTAAGGGGTTCTTATCCGAGTTCCTCAGCTGAACAATCTTTTTTAATTATTGTAGTGGGGAACTCGATCTAAGACCGCCTAACGGGACGGGACTTTATTTGTATATATTTTACGGGCAACTTAAAGAAGCATGCAGAAAAACCTTTACGTGTCAGCCCTTAAAAATAGACAAAGAAAAAATGGTGTGTGGAAGCTCCTATGGGTTTCATAACCGAGGAAACAAAACAATTAAAAAATTGGTATTAAAATAACTAAAGACAAAACGTCCATACTCAGAAAAAAAGAATATGAACCAATCATATACAAATCCAAAGGTTGATATAAATAAAAAATAAACCTATTAACAAAAAATTTTTAATTTTATATTAAACTCTTTCCAAATAAAGAAAAGATATGGACCCTTTATAATGGCCCCTTTATAATCGGAAATGAAGCGGAGGAATATAAAATTAATGGTATGACATGCAGGAAATTTTTGAACCATATAAAAATGAGAAGGCTGAAAAATGACATGGTGTCATTGGAGGTATTCATATTCTTTCAAATATTTAAAATATTCTTATTCATTCAAATATGCCGAAATGCTAATTAAAGCAAAACCTATACTGACAAAACTAATGACATTATGCCCTTTATGATGGCTTTCAAATCGGAAATGAAGCGGAGAAATATAAACTCAAAAGTAGGACATACAGGACATTTGGACCATATAAAAATGAGAAGAAAGTAAAAAGACATTCAATGGTATTATTAGAAGAATACACAATTAGATATATCGAAATCTTGATAAAAGTAAGACGTTATAAAACATTTTCTTATTCATTCAAGTATGCCGAAATGTTGATTAGAGCAATTATTGACTTTATATTAAACCCTTTCCAAATAAAGGAAAGGGTTGGACTAATGACATTATGCCCTCTATGATGGCTTTCAAATCGGAAATGAAGCAGAGAAATATAAACTCAAAAGTATGACATGCAGGCCATTTGGACCATATAAAAATGAGAAGAAAGCAAAAGACATTCAATGGTATCATTGGAAGAATACATATTTAGGAATATGGAAATTCATTCAAATATGCCGAAATGCTAATTAAAGGGAAACTTGAAAAACCTCAAGACTCAATAAAGAAAATTGGTATTTTGAAAATCAAAAAGTTTTAAAAAGCTTTTTTACTCAATTAAATATGACAGATCTAATGACATTATGACCCTATATGAAGGTTTTCAAATTTGAAATGAAGCGGAGAAATATAAAATCAAAAGTATAAGGCAAATATAGTGGTAATGCTGGAGACTTCGATCATATAAAAATAAGAAGGAAGCAAAAGATATTCAATGGTATTATTGGAAGAATCCATATTTCCATATCAAGTATGTAGATAAAAGCAAAACGTTATATGAACTTTTCTTATTCATTCAAACACGCCGAAATGTTGATTGAAGTAAAACCTTTAACAACTATTTTTTGTTATTCTTATAGAAAAAGGATTCTTATATATCCAAATTGAAGCAAAACTGACAAAACTAATGACATTATGCCCTTTATCATGGGTTTCAAATTAGAAATGAAGCGAAGAAATATAAACTCAAAAGTAGGACATTTGGACCATATAAAAAAGAGAAGGAAGCAAAAAGACATTGAATGGTATTATTGGAAAAATCTAATATCGAAATTTTGATAAAAACTTATATTATTCATTTAAATATGCCGAAAAGCTAATTAGAACAAAACCGGAATAAATAGTTTTAAGTTATTTCTAAAGGAATCTCAGGCTAAATAAAATAATTGGGTGTGTTGAACATTTGAAAGGCGAATGACATTAAATTTTTCTTATTTTTATAGAAAAAATTACCAAAAGTAATCTTATTTATTTAAATATGCCAAAATGCTAATTAAAGCAAAACATATACTGACAAAACTAATGACATTATGCCCTTTATAATGGGTTTCAAATCGGAAATGAAGCGGAGAAATATAAACTCAAAAGTAGGACATACAGGACATTTGGACCATATAAAAATGAGAAGAAAGTAAAAAGACATTCAATGGTATTATTAGAAGAATCCACAATTAGATATATCGAAATCTTGATAAAAGTAAGACGTTATAAAACATTTTCTTATTCATTCAAGTATGCCGAAATGTTGATTAGAGCAATTATTGACTTTATATTAAACCCTTTCCAAATAAAGGAAAGGGTTGGACTAATGACATTATGCCCTCTATGATGGCTTTCAAATCGGAAATGAAGCAGAGAAATATAAACTCAAAAGTATGACATGCAGGCCATTTGGACCATATAAAAATGAGAAGAAAGCAAAAGACATTCAATGGTATCATTGGAAGAATACATATTTAGGAATATGGAAATTCATTCAAATATGCCGAAATGCTAATTAAAGGGAAACTTGAAAAATCTCAAGACTCAATAAAGAAAATTGGTATTTTGAAAATCAAAAAGTTTTAAAAAACTTTTTTACTCAATTAAATATGACAGATCTAATGACATTATGACCCTATATGAAGGTTTTCAAATTTGAAATGAAGCGGAGAAATATAAAATTAAAAGTATAAGGCAAATATAGTGGTAATGCTGGAGACTTCGATCATATAAAAATAAGAAGGAAGCAAAAGATATTCAATGGTATTGGAAGAATCCATATTTCCATATCAAGTATGTAGATAAAAGCAAAACGTTATATGAACTTTTCTTATTCATTCAAACACGCCGAAATGTTGATTGAAGTAAAACCTTTAAAAACTATTTTTTGTTATTCTTATAGAAAAAGGATTCTTATTCATTCAAATATATCCAAATTGAAGCAAAACTGACAAAACTAATGACATTATGCCCTTTATCATGGGTTTCAAATTAGAAATGAAGCGAAGAAATATAAACTCAAAAGTAGGACATTTGGACCATATACAAATGAGAAGGAAGCAAAAAGACATTGAATGGTATTATTGGAAAAATCTAATATCGAAATTTTGATAAAAACTTATATTATTCATTTAAATATGCCGAAAAGCTAATTAGAACAAAACCGGAATAAATAGTTTTAAGTTATTTCTAAAGGAATCTCAGGCTAAATAAAATAATTGGGTGTTTTGAAAATTTGAAATGCGAATGACATTATATTTTTCTTATTTTTATAGAAAAAAATGTCAAAAAGTAATCTTATTCATTTAAATATGCCGAAATGCTAATTAAAGCAAAACCTATACTGACAAAACTAATGACATTATGCCCTTTATGATGGGTTTCAAATCGGAAATGAAGCGGAAAAATATAAACTCAAAAGTAGGACATGCATGACATGGACATGCAGGATATTTGGACCATATAAAAATGAGAAGGATATAAAGACATTCAAAGGAGAAATATAAAATCAAAAGTATTAGGAAAATATATTGGTAAGGCTGGAGATTTGGACCATATAAAAATGAGAAGGAAGCAAGACATTAAATGGTATTGGAAGAATCCATAATAAGATATATAGAAATGTTGATAACAGCAAAACCTTACAGAAAGTTTTCTTACTCATTCAAATATGCCGAAATGCTAATTAAAGCAAAACCTATATTGACAGAACTAATAACATTATGCCCTTTATGATGGCTTTCAAATCGGAAATGAAGCGGAGAAATATCAAATCAAAAGTTTTAGGAAAATATAGTGGTAATGCTGGTGATCCGGAGCATATAATAATGAGAAGGAAGCAAAAGACATTGAATGGTATTATTGGAAAAAGACATAATTAGGTATATCGAAATATTGATAAAAAGTTATATTATTCATATAAATATGCCGTAATGCTAATTAGAGCAAAACCGGAATAAATATTTGTTAGTTATTTCTAAAAGAAACATTTCAAGATTCAATAAAATAATTGGCTGCTTTGAAATTTTTAAAGGCGAATGACATTAAATGTTAGTTATTTCTTTAGGAAAAAATCTCAAGACTCAATAAAGAAATTTGGTATTTTCAAAAGGCGAAAAATGTTAATTGAAGCAAAAAATTTATTGACAGAACTAATGACATTATGCCCTTTATGATGGCTTTCAAATCGGAAATGAAGCGGAGAAATATAAAATCAAAAGTATTAGGAAAATATAGTGGTAAGGCTGGTGACATATAAAAATGAGAAGAAAACAAGACATTCAATTGTATTATTGGAAGAATCCATAATTAGATATATCGAAATGTTGATAAAAGCAAAACGTTATAAAAAGATTTCTTACTCATTCAAATATGACGAAATGTTAATTAAAGCAACAGCTATATTGACAGAACTACAGATATTATGCCCTTTATGATGGCTTTAACATCGGAAATGGATCGGAGAAACATAACATCAAAAGTATTAGGAAAATATAGTGGTAAGGCTGGTGATTTGGGCCATATAAAAATGAGAAGAAAGCAAAAGACATTGAATGGTATTATTGGAAAAAGCCATAATTAGGTATATCGAAACGTTGATAAAAAGTTATATTATTCATTTAAATATGCCGTAATGCTAATTAGAGAAATACCGGAATAAATATTTGTTAGTTATTTCTAAAGGAAACATTTCAAGTCTCAATAAAAATAATTGACTGCTTTAAAATTTTGAAAGGCGAATGACATTAAATATTAGTTATTTCTATAGGAAAAAATCTTAAGACTCAATAAAGAAATTTGGCATTTTCAAAAGGCGAATGAGATTATCTAGGAACTTACATTCAAATATGCCGAAATGCTAATTGAAGGGAAAAATATATTGACAGAACAAATTGCATTATGCCCTTTATGATGTTGAAAGCCATAATAATGAAAGCATAATCGGAAAGGAAGCGGAGAAATATAAAATTAAAAGTATTGGGAAAATATAGTGGTAAGGCTGGAGACTTGGGCCATATAAAAATGAGAAGAAAACAAAAGACATTAAATTGTATTATTTCATAAAAGGTTATAAAAAAGATTTCTTACTCATTCAAATATGCCGAAATGCTAATTAAAGCAACACCTATATTGACAGAACTACTGTCATTATGCCCTTTATGATGGCTTTCAAATCGGAAATTGAGCGGAGAAATATAACATCAAAAGTATTAGGAAAATATAGTGGCAATGCTGGTGATCCGGCGCATATAATAATGAGAAGGAAGCAAAGGACATTGAATGGTATCATTGAAAGAATTCATAAATATGTATATCGAAACGTTGATAAAAACTCATATTATTCATTTAAATATACCGTAAAAAGATTTCTTACTCATTCAAATATGCCGAAATGCTAATTAAAGCAACACCTATATTGACAGAACTACTGTCATTATGCCCTTTATGATGGCTTTCAAATCGGAAATTGAGCGGAGAAATATAACATCAAAAGTATTAGGAAAATATAGTGGCAATGCTGGTGATCCGGCGCATATAATAATGAGAAGGAAGCAAAGGACATTGAATGGTATCATTGAAAGAATTCATAAATATGTATATCGAAACGTTGATAAAAACTCATATTATTCAATTAAATATACCGTAAAAAGATTTCTTACTCATTCAAATATGCCGAAATGCTAATTAAAGCAACACCTATATTGACAGAACTACTGTCATTATGCCCTTTATGATGGCTTTCAAATCGGAAATGGATCGGAGAAATATAACATCAAAAGTATTAGGAAAATATAGTGGCAATGCTGGTGATCCGGCGCATATAATAATGAGAAGGAAGCAAAGGACATTGAATGGTATCATTGGAAGAATTCATAAATATGTATATCGAAACATTGATAAAAACTCATATTATTCATTTAAATATGCCGTAATGCTAATTAGAGCAAAACCGGAATAAATATTTGAAAGGCTAATGACATTAAATTTTTGTTATTTCTATAGAAAAAAATGCAAGACTCAATAAAGAAATTTGGTATTTGAAAAGGCATTATATAAGATATTACATTAATAATATTAATACAATGCCATCACCATTAAATATGCGAAAAGAGTAGTTTTCGAGAACAAAACAAAAAAAGATACGAAAAAGACACTTAAAACTTGGTTTAGGCGAGATCGCAACTCAAATTCTATAATGAAAAAAATTAGAATTGAAATTTTAAATCTAGAAGAAAAAACTCATCGAGAAATATTCTCAGATGGTGAATAAACAATATTTCACTATTGAAATAAAGCAAAGAATTCATAAATATGTATATCGAAACGTTGATAAAAACTCATATTATTCATTTAAATATACCGTAAAAAGATTTCTTACTCATTCAAATATGCCGAAATGCTAATTAAAGCAACACCTATATTGACAGAACTACAGTCATTATGCCCTTTATGATGGCTTTCAAATCGGAAATGGATCGGAGAAATATAACATCAAAAGTATTAGGAAAATATAGTGGCAATGCTGGTGATCCGGCGCATATAATAATGAGAAGGAAGCAAAGGACATTGAATGGTATCATTGGAAGAATTCATAAATATGTATATCGAAACATTGATAAAAACTCATATTATTCATTTAAATATGCCGTAATGCTAATTAGAGCAAAACCGGAATAAATATTTGAAAGGCTAATGACATTAAATTTTTCTTATTTCCATAGGAAAAAATCGCAAGACTCAATAAAGAAATTTGGTATTTAAATAGGCATTATATAAGATATTACATTAATAATATTAATACAATGCCGTCACCATTAAATATGCGAAAGGAGTAATTTTCGAGAACAAAACAAAAAAAGATACGAAAAAGACACTTAAAAATTGGTTAGGCGAGATCGCAACTCAAATTCTATAATGAACAAAATTAGAATTGAAATTTTAAATCTAGAAGAAAAAACTCATCGAGAAATATTCTCAGATGGTGAATAAACAATATTTCACTATTGAAATAAAGCAAAGTATAATAACCAAAGGGGAAATCCCAATAAGGAACAAAATATTTGGGTAAGGAAGCAAATCATAAAAAAAATAAAGAGAAATATTGCAAAACCTTATTTATCCGAGCAATAGTCTTTACAACAGATCTGTCTGGGTTGTACCCGAATATTCTGATTTTGCATTAGACGATATAACTCGAAAATTGATTTTGAATAGGTTTAACAAAATATGAAAGATTTTCGAAAAGTCGACTTCCTAGTCTAAAGTATAAAAATCGAAAAGTCTAAAAATCGACTTTTTGGTCAAAAAGTCGAAAATTTTTGCCTTTGAAAAGTCGACTTTTCGATCTTTCAATTTTGTCAAACCTATTCAAAATCAATTTTCGAGTTATATCGTCTAATGCAAAATCAGAATATTCGGGTACAACCCAGACAGATCTGTTGTAAAGACTATTGCTCGGATAAATAAGGTTTTGCAATATTTCTCTTTATTTTTTTTATGATTTGTCTCCTTACCCAAATATTTTGTTCCTTATTGGGATTTCCCCTTTGGTTATTATACTTTGCTTTATTTCAATAGTGAAATATTGTTTATTCACCATCTGAGAATATTTCTCGATGAGTTTTTTCTTCTAGATTTAAAATTTCAATTCTAATTTTGTTCATTATAGAATTTGAGTTGCGATCTCGCCTAACCAATTTTTAAGTGTCTTTTTCGTATCTTTTTTTGTTTTGTTCTCGAAAATTACTCCTTTCGCATATTTAATGGTAGCGGCATTGTATTAATTTATAATATAATATCTTAGTATAATCCTATTAAATGCCAAATTTACTTTATTGATCTTGCGATTTTTTTGCTAT
>NW_026872424.1:0-13366 GCF_032173495.1 Musca vetustissima
TTCTGTTCATCTGTGCCTCTGGTATGACCTTTTCCAGCAGGAAAAGATAACATGACAAACTGTCACCTTGTCTGCATCCTCGTTCGGTACTGAAGGGCTCTTTCCAACTTTAGCCGTATTAATTTTGCAGGAATGCGGACACAGACATGGCTTTAAACACCCCAGAACGAATGTGGCTATCCAATGCGACTTTATAGTCAAATAAAAGTTGGAATGTAGCGATGTGTTTTTGTGGGCCTTTTCCCGGATTTGGCACAGAAGCCGCATTGGTGTTGTCTAATAATGTCATTGACAATAGTTGTTCACACAGCACGCTAGAAAGCACTTTATATTTGATGGGAAGGAAACAAATTCCTCTATAGTTGGCACATATCGTCCGGTCTCCCTTTTGTGCGAGGGACACATGATGCTAAGGATCCAATCATTGGGCATGCATACTTCTAGCCAAATTGCACTAATCACCTGGTGCATGCTCCTTACCAGCAGCAGAAAACAGGTCTTGATAGTCTGGTAACCCATCGGCACCTGCTGCTGCTTCAGCCGATTGATTGCTATTTTGACCTCATCTTGGACAGGTGGTATGCACTCTATACCGTCATCTCTAATTGGTATCTTCTTCATCCTCACTATTTAATTTCAGAAGCTTTGCAAAATGCTCCTTCCATATCCTCAACACGGTATCTGTCACCAGATTTCCATCTTCATCCCACAGTTCGGACTCCTGTACATCTCAATTTGCTCCCGCTCACGTTTCTCTTGTTCTCTCTTCTTTTTTTGTGAAAATACGTTTCTCTTCTCTCCTTTTCTCCCTGTGTGCAGGGTTGCCCTATACGCTGCATTTTTCACATCAGTAGCATTACGACACTTCTGATCGTACCATGGGTTCCTTGACGGTGCTCTTTGGTGACAAAGTGTTGGTTTTGATGCAGTTTGGAGGGCGTGGGCATTCGTTCCCATTGGAGGGACAAAGTGTGCATTCGTCCAGCTGGTGGATAAGTTGAGCGGAGTAGGTTCCTGACACCTGTTTTGTTTGTAGCTCTTCGACGTAGAGTTTCCGTGTTGTATTAGATCATATGTAGTCTATGTTAAAAAGTGTATTAATATCGGAAACTATCAGTAAATATGTTTGACTATCTAAAATTTCAAAGATTCGATTCAAAAGAGATGTCCGCCATTTGAAATTGGTTTTTGGAAAAATTCCCACTTTTCGACAACAAAATATGCAAGAAAATAAGAAAGGTTCTTATGATAGCTATATACGTACTGAATAACATGTTACAATTTGGAATCGATTGAATTATTAGTTTTTGACTTATCGTTCCTGCCATTAGTAAGGACACTGTTTTTTCCAATCGTCTTAGCTACGATCAGAAATGTAGCCTGTAGATGTATCGAGATTAGACCTCCGGTGTAATTGGAGTAATTCTTTTTCAGACAATTTGATATATGTCTCCTTTTCACATTCTGTTCGGTTCCTCGCCGACAAGTTTGAAAATTTGTGAATAAAATATTTGAAAGTTTGACTTCAAACCAATTATTCTCCATGCTACAGGACCACAGTGCACATTTTCACCACCGTCACTGTTAAAAGTTCTGACATGGCTATCGTTGTTCTTCTGATGGTCAATCGCCGCCGCCACCACCACCAGCACCATCATCAGTAGTAGCCAGCATCGACCATAACAGATATTTCAATGTAAACAGCCTGCCTGCCTAGCTGCCTTTCCGAACTTTGATTACTAAATAGAGAAATATTCAAGATTTTGATGGGATGAAATGTTGAAGTGGAAGGATTTCTTTTCGAGAGGGAGAGACATAGAGAAATATATATACACATGTTGGTGGGGGCTGTTGTTGATCGGACGTTGTCTATGAAACCTCAATGCTGGTCTTTTTCCATATGGGTGACTGCGTGGGAAAACGTGACGAACGCAACGGACATGCATCCAGCTGCTGTTGTTCAGATTGTTTGGAACTAAATAAGCCCATGATGTTTGGCCGAAAAAAACAGAAGAAAAACACACAAGAACAAATGCCGCCTTGATAATGTCCTATGTCTTCTTTGTCAATCCCACAACAATCATTATCATCAGCAGAAACAACAACAGCAGCATCGCCACCACCGCCGCCGCCAACATTTCATTCAACCGCTCTGGAACAAAAAGTAGAAAATTTACATTTCCAAAAGCGGTTCTTTCTTTCGTTCGTTGTTTTTTGCCAAGTTCTGGCTGTAATTTTTTTTATCCTCCAACACCGCCGACATTTATCCACCATATGCCATCGTTTCCTATGTACGCCATGGCGTATATGCACCTGAAGAAGACTGATTGCCTTGGTAGATCTGAGATGACAGCACAAGTGCTGCGGCATTATTACATTTTAAGTTTTATATAAAATGAAAAACGAATTGTTTTTCGTGTTGTTGTTGCTCTGGCCGTCTGTGGTAGTGTTTACCGCTTTGGCAACAGTTGTTGCTGCTGCTGCTCCATGAGGATTTTCTGTTAATTTAAAGAAAAACTTCTGGCAAAAAGAGAACGTGCCACAACCAAAGTGGGGGTACAATCCATTGCTAACAGGAACAACAGCAGCAAATGGCAACCTTTCCTGATGTTGATGTTTGTTGTTGTTGCTTGGCCAAAGATGCGGTTTATTTGATTTGTTCTGTGTCGAATAGTGGGTTTTTGCTCAAATTTCATTTGGAGCAAAATTGTGGTTCGTTGAATGCCTGCCTGTATATGGCCAAGAGACACTGACAAACGTCTTCTCTAATCTATTCCAACAACCGATCGTATACCGACGACGACATACATATGTAAACGTCGTCCTGAATGTTTGATTCGTTTACTTTGACCATTGACCAACATTATGGATTTGTAGTTTAGCCTTTTTTTATTAAATTATTTTTTTTGATTGAACTGCCAATGATTTAGTATCGCTTAATGGTAATTATTTGAACTTTCAATAGGTTTCATTACAATTTTGTCGTGTTTTTCGCATCAAAGGAAAATACTTTAAATTAGAGCACAACAAATAGCACAAATTAATTGTTTTTGTTTTTGTAATCATTTCATTGAAATGAAAAACTTATATAATTCAGTAGAATATGTTGCGTTGATCTTCAGATATAAATAAATCGTGTCACGACATATGTATCCTTTTTATAAGGAGATACTTATACTCTCGTGTGCCAAATTCCATATCCTATTCGATTGGAATAAGATCCGTCAACATACCTGCGAAGTGTGAATGAAGAATAGGGGAGACTGGGGCACCTTCGGCATCGGAACACATTCGGCAATCGCGTTTCGATATGAAGCTCTCACCGCATTAGTTTCGATCCATAGGCATCTAATATCAAAATAAATAACTGTCGTAAAGTTTGAAATCTCTAGCTAATAAACGTATTTAGATGAATTTTTTTTTTTGTATTTTTACAGATGTTTTGGTAATATTTCCATTCAATTTCGTAAGTATTTCGTGCATAAAACTTTTAAAATTTTAAGGCGGTTTTATTAAAAAGTCGTTAATTACAATCCATATTCTTATACAAATAATTAAAACCAGTGAGCGGAGCAGTATCGACGGACGGGGCCGATCATACGATATCCTACACAAATACCACAGAAATTTCTGCGGATGTTTATTTCGAGCCTGTACAATATGTCGTGATATTTGTACCCTCTTGGCCATTTAGAGATCAACATCACCTCTTCCTTACTCTGACGTACTTTCCGAATATTCCCAATATTCGGTACAGCCCTTCTAATTACTTATCCAGATTCCCTTCACATTGGGGTTTGTTGTGATGTTTGGCTTGTGGCTTATAGATCGACTTGAAAAAAACATAAAAAATATCATCCCAACTTGTGTATGTGATCATCACCGAAAATTGTAGGCGTTGTCCGGAAGCTATTGGAAAATTTTAAAGCGATCAGCGCTATATTTCTGCCCTCTAATGTTAATGGGTTACTGAATAATATCTGTATACGTAACCACCTATAAATATTTAATTTTAACTTCCACATCCGATGTCGTATGTACAATATAATCGGCATCAATCTAAAGGTCCTCTTAGATATACTGTCAACTTCTCGGGTCTATGTCCTTCAGGAGTAAATATACCCTGCCCAAAATACAAATTTTGTCATTTTTCACACAAAAGTCATCGGTCAAATAATGACCGATCTTTATCAAAACAGGCATGCTGATTCTTTGGTCCGATCCCCTTTTCCATGTAAAATGTTCGGGGCATAATTGCGGTCTCTGGAGCGACCAAAAAAAAAAAAAAAACAGAAAAAATAAGTATTTGGTCCATTTCATCCCTTAATTGTTAACCGATCTTTACCAAAAAAAATTTGGATCTTCTTTGGCCAGAACTCATCCTACATGAAAAATTTCGTGAAGATAATAATTTTCGGTGATGATCAGCTAATAATTTTGGGATCAAGTGCACCGAAGCCTTATTTTGTTGCGTTTTTTGAGTCGATATATAGGCCAAAATTATAAGCCGAACATCACAACACAACCCTGTACTAAATAGTAGTAATATCCGGAAAATATGTCAGTGTGAGGAAGAGGTGCTGTTGACCTCTAATCGGGCAAGAGGGTGCCAATATCAGAAACATCCCCAGAAAGTTAGAGTTCCGTGGTAGTTATGTAGGGTATCGTATGGTCGGCCCTTTCTGACTATACTACTCTGCTCAATGGTTTTATTTGTAGCCTTCACCAAACTGTGGTATAGGGCACGGAAGTACGAAGGGGCCCGGCTCCCCTTGATTTATTTTATTGCGTATTCAGATTTTGCAAAATGTGATTTTTCTATTGTCGTCATTTTATTTTCAAATAAAAGAGGGTGCGGAAAGGGCAACCAACAAGTCCCAAAATTACTTATGTAGCACCCCCTTAAAAATTGGAAATATGCTATTGAATGTTTTACCGACCACGAAAAAAAAGGAATACCACAAAGATGCAATGATGAGGACTCAGGACATTATATTGAGAATGATAGATGCTTCAAAACGTATAGAAAATATTATGAACAAACAAGCTTCCGATATATGGAGATAATTTATTGTGTGAAAAGGGAGGACGCCGCTCTGAGGGAAAGTAAAAACTTGTGAATACTTCGTTGAACATAGATAATCCGATTGAAGGAAATTTGAGAGAGCTGTTGCGATAAAGAGAAGCTCATAACGAACACCGGTCCCGAACTATAGCGAACTTTTTGTATTACGAACTATTTATTCGGACCCAACTTTGAGTTTTCAATTATTTTAATTTGGATATAACGAACTTGGATGGACACAAAACCTACCACTTTATATAGTTTTTCCGCTAAGCCTATATGTTGCCATACCTTTGATATAACGAATAAATACAATAATCATTATGGGTTTGGATCCAACATTTTTGAGAGGTCCAGAATATGATGCCGCGTCTAACATGTCAGACTATTAAAATGCAGTGCCGATACTTATTATATGAAAATTCACTTCTGCGGTATACTTTCTTTGTGTTTTTCACCTCTTTACTATATACGCGATACATTAAGAGTAATGAAGATATATATTTTTGTGAGTTTTATGAATATAAAACATTGCTTTTAGTTTTAATAAATTTTCACGATTGGTAATGTTTTTCCATGTTTTTTATACCCTACTCAACTATGTTGTCAGGGTATTATAGCTTTGTGCAGCCCCAAATGTTTGTAACGCCGCGAAATATTGGTCCTAGACCCACCATTAAGTACACCGATCGTCATATCTCGACTAGCTGAGTCGATCTAGACATGTGTGTCCGTCCGTCTGTCCATTATAATTTGTAAACACGATACAGGCCACAGTTATGGACCAATCTTCACGAAATTTTGGATGTAGGATAAGTTCTGGCCAATGAAGACCCCTATTGTTTTTGGAAAAGATCGGTTAATATTTAGGGGATAAAATGGACCAAAAACATTATTTTTTTCGGTTTTTCTGGTCGTTCCAGAGGCCGCAATTATGGTCCAAACACCGCGAATTTTTGCATGGAGAAGGGGATCGGGCAAGAGAATAAGCATGCATGTTTTGATAAAGATCTGTCAATATTTAGCGGGTCAAATGGACCCTGACTTTTGTGTGAAAAATTACAAAATTTGTATTCTATGGCATATATATTTACTCCTGGAGGATGTACACCCGAGAAGTTGATAGTATATCCAAGAGGAGTGGTTGGCCTTTAAATTGATACCAAATATAGTGATGTATCTACTCAGATGTGGGAGTTACAGTCAAATATTTACAGGTGCTTACCTATTCAGATATTATTTAGTAACCCACTACCACATTAGAGGGGGAAATATCGCGCTGATGGCTTTAAAAATGTTCATGAAGTTACAGTTATGGTCAAGAACAACGCCTACAATTTTCGGTGATGATCAGATTAAAATTTTGGGATGAAATGGACCGAAAACTTAATTTTTTTGTGTGTTTTCGAGTCGAGTATAATCCGAAAATCTCAACACAACCCACCGTGAACTTAATCTGGACAAGTAATTAGAAGGACTGTACTAAATATTCGAAAAAGTAAGGAAGAGGTGTTGTTGACCTCTAATCGGGCAAGAGGGGGCAAATATCACGAAATATTACTCAGACTCGGAATAAACATCCTCAGAATGTTAGAGTTCGTGGTAGTTGTGTAGGGTATCGTATGGTCGGCCCCGTCCGACTATACTGCTCCGCTCACTGTTTTTTTTCTATTAAACATATACATGATGTATATTAAAATAGAACATTTTTTAACATAATCATCTACTCATCCCATATTTAAGGAAGGCAAAATTTGATTTTTTTTAATTTCGCACCATTTAGAACCACCTAGTTATTAAGATATTATCTATATTATGTAAGACTTATCAAAATATCATACTAGGATACGAGGTTGTTCACTAGTAAATTTTAGTACATTTCGAAACGAACATTAATAAAATGTACTAAATAATTTCTTAAAGCTTTATACTGCAAACATACCTTCTATTCCTACGTCTTGTATCCCACATATTTCATAAAATCCTTGCATATTCATAGTTTTTGCTATTCACAATAATTTGAATAATAACGGCTAGGGTAACGGAAGTAGTAGTCGGGAAATGCTACACAGGCACACGTACTCAATGTTCACGTAACTGTCACTGCGAGTGACTGAGTGAGTGGTTTGTGCAACCACGATTAAAACTGTGAATTATGTAAAATATGTATGTTGTGTAACCGATACTCTTGATCTTGAGACGGATATGAAGGAGTAACAAGTTAGCTGTCACCTGCAGAATATCTATGGAGGAGAACAAATCTAAATAAAATTACAATTATCTAACCATGAGACATGAGCCGAGACCGAAGGACGGACGGACAGACAGCCAAACAGACAACCGGCATGATAATAAAAGTACAGAGGCACAGGCGACACAATCTAGCCGCAAAACAAAACGAGACCGGTAGTTGTTGTTTGAGGCCACAAACATCGAGAAAAAAACCAGAGCGCGTCACAAACTTCCGCCGAGTGATAATTGCACCAGCATAGAATGGCAATGGAATCTTAAGTTCTGCTTTAACATGGAAACAATGCACTTGCACATTGCAATAGTTAGCATTGTAATAAGCAGTAAACCAAATGGCAATGAAGTTCATAATCATCCTGCAAGTAGTAGATTGTATTCTATTCTCGTTTCTTGCTCTTCAACCTGATAAACATCTATTTAAAATTAGAATAATTTTGTTTGTTCTTGAGGGAACTGCAACAAGCTTTAGTCAACATCAGTGAGCATTTGCATACAAATGAGGGGAAGTTTGGTTTGATTCACATAAACTATATCTATTGTAGATTATCTCGAAATTTGGGGGTTTGACTTTTGCTGCACATACAGAAACTTTACAAGTGGGTTGGATGAGAAATTTTGCTGCATTGTGATGCGCGGGCTTATTTGAATCGTATACAGTTTTTAGTGTGAGATTACCCTAATTCTCGTTGATTAATTTTTAATATTGTTAATTGTTTTCTTATTTTCTATAGGTTACAAGTTTCACATGTCCTAATTGCGGTGGTAGTAATTAACAATGAAAAAAAAATTGTCAAAGGCAAACAATTAAGAGGTGCGGTTGGCAAACCAATGTAGTAGGAGTTATTTATATTTTCTACCTTATATTTTTGCAAAAGAAGTGAATGTTAATAGAAAAATATTTACATACCAATTAACTCAGAAACGAGTCTGATCGCTGAATAAAATTCGTCTTAAAAGGTTAGATTGTCTGGGAACATCTTTTACGATTTGTATAGGAAGTTCAGGCGTATATGGGGAGGTACATAAAATTATTTCAGCATGCTTCATTAAGTTGCACGATGGGCCAAACAATAGTTACAGCAGTGGATGTATGAAATGAATATATATCATATATGCGGGTTACGGGGTGTTCTGCAAGAAAAAAGTGAAACATTAAAATTTATTAAGGATTCAATTTAACAAATTTTTGTTATGTGTTTAACAAAAATTTGTTAAATTTGTACATATGGAAAATTAAACCAGTCAGCGGAGTAGTAGTAGGACGGGGCCAACCATATGATCCCTACAAAACTACTACGGAACTTTAACTTTCTACGGATCTATATTCCGAGTCTGGACAATATTTCGCGAAATTTGCACTCTCTTAAAGGAATATAGGTCAACAGATCCTCGGCGGCATCTACTCAGAACCATGTTTTCCTTGAGTAAAAAAATACTCCGTAAGATGTAAATGTTGTTATTTTACACAAAAAAAAAATGATTAATGACAGATCACCTTCCACAAAATATCTATTTTTCATAATTGAAAATTGTAGGTGTCATTCATGGCTTAATTACAGAAGGTAGCCTCATTTAAAAAATTTATAATGGCAACCTTTTTTTGGAATTTGGAATTTTGGAATTCATCTATCAATTTCAAATTGTTTGAAAAATAAATTCCATAAAATTGTATGCATGTCGAATGGCATATTTAAAAAAAAAAAACATTTAAAATATATACTTTTGTAAATGTTCCAACTTATATTTATAGATTATAGAGGCAGGTAATTTCAAAATATTTAACATTTTGTAATTATTGTCACTGGACATGTGTTGTGCGTACATTTCTCGGGTCTATATCCTTCAAATTTGGAAAATTTGTACACAAAAGTCTGGGTCCGTTTAATCCGCAAAATATTGTCAGATTCGTTTCTCACCATTTCTCACGACCATTAACAAATAGATTTCGTAACATTTCGTAAATATGGTCCTTAACTGTGACCTGTATCGTGTTTACAAATTATAATGGTCATATATAATAATGATCGACTCAGCTAGTCGTGATACGAGATGGGTTTATTAAAAGGTGGGTCTAGGACCAATATTTCGCGGAGTTACAAACTCCTGGGGCCATACAAAGCTATAACACCCTGACGACATAGTTGTGTAGGGTATAACAAATAAAACCAGTAAGGAAAGTTCAAAAGTCGGACGGGGCCGACTATATGATACCCTTCGCCACGTTGGGTACATACAAGATATGTTAATATCTACGTTGGAGGGCCATTGATATGGAATCGGGCGAAATTAAACGTGGCATATATCTAGATAACACATTTAATTTACAATTGAAACAAATATTGGGAGTTTAGTGCATCATTCACATAAAATCGGACGAAACTATATATGGGACCTATATCTAAATTTGAACCGATTTAAACAAAACTTCGCATACATCAAACTGCACCTAATTCAGTACTCTGTGCAAAATTTTGTCTCAATCCGACAAATATTGGGAGTTTGGTGCATCATTCGTATAAAATCGGACAAAATTATATATGGGAGCTATATCTATATCTGAACCGATTTTCTATAGATAGGGAGCTATATCTAAATTTGAACCGATTTAAACAAAACTTCGCATACATCAATCTGGGCCTAATTCAGTACTCTGTGCAAAATTTTGTCTCAATCGGACACATATTGGTAGTTTGGTGCATCACTCACATAAAATCGGAAGAAATTATATATGGGAGCTATATCTAAATCTGAACCGATTTTCTCCAAATTCAATAGGGTTCGTCCTTGGGCCAAATAAGTGAACCGTGCCAAATTTCATCCAAATCGGATCATAAATGTGACCTGTACTTTGTTCACAAAAATACACGGACGGACATGCATAAATCGACTCAGACAGTGAGTGAGCATAATACCCTGTACCACAGTGTGGTAAAGGGTATAAACATCGCATGGGGTGATGTTAATTGCTCGGACCAAATGAAATTAATGTTCCTAATTACAGACACTCTGGTTGGCACACTAGAAGGAACTTTAAGTTAGTATATAGAGGCTATTTAATTTCTGTATATATATTTGTAAGCCTTCAACAATTGGTAAATTGGTAACTTCTAAATAATTTGTGATAATATTTTTTTACAAATTGTGCCTATAAACTATTCTTAAACTGTTTTTACAATTGTTGTTAAAAACTGTTATAGAATTAAAATATTGTTTATTTTGTCGGTATAGTATTTTATCGATTTGAGAACTGTTTAAATTTGATAGTGAATTGACCCACAGATTACCTATTTCATTCGCTTGCAACTTTTCCGAATCATTTTTAACAAAAAAGGGCTTGGTCCATTTGACCCGCTTAATGTTGTTAAATCGCCATAACAAATAGGGTTCCATATTTGCATATACCTTCAACTATTTTGAAATAACTATTATCAAAATCTACAAATATTTTTAGATTTCGGCGATGAACAAATGGCTTTAGCTGGCAGAATAAATATCTAAATTGCTCTGCTTTGTCTTAATGAATACGCGTCAGTTCTCCCCATTATAAATTATTGGAAATAACATCTTAACTATTCTCTCCCTGACAACTGGAACTTGCAGTGAACGATTTAACATACCCAATGTCCTATAAACAATTGTCACCCATTTATTTTTCTGATCTACCTAATTAAATAAGTCCATTCTCAGCATTAAAATGTTTATTGCAAGAAAAACTTCTATCCCAAAACATTTCTGTTCCCTCTCTTACACAAATTCCAATGAAATTTTAACAAACCAATTGAAATTTAATTAAAATGTTAAAATATCTAAATGCCAAGTAGTCCATACAAGGCGTTGATTTACCGTTGTGCTATTTGCCAAAAACAAAAGTTCTCCTTCTCCTGCCAACATAGACCAAAAAAGAAAAATCTTCGAATAAAAACATAACAACAAATCCTAGAAAAATAATTTTGTAACATTGTTATCTGTAAGCCTTACACCAACGGCACCTTTAGAACCAGTCACCACCAACCGAATAACAAAGCGAATAGGCAACCAAAATGCGAGGATTTGTGTTCTTTTTTGGGAAATATTTTGTGTGTGTTTAACAAATGAGTATTTGCAAAAAAAAAACTCCAGAAATAAAATAAAGTTTATTGTTGTTTTTTGTTCTATTGAAATTACTACTTTTACAAGTTAAAGAAATAAATTTGGGTTTTATATATTTTGCTTATGGCCAGATTATAGATATGATTTTTTTTCGGTTTCGGGTGAAAATCGAAATAAATGAACAAAAAATGGGAATATATCCAAAACAACAACTAAGAGATTTTAGAAGCGCCTGTTTATACCCTTCACCACACTGTGGTACAGGGTATTATGTCTTTGTGCATATGTTTGTAACAGGCAAAAATAATCGAGATAGACCCATGGTTCCTTTTGAGAATATGCATAGAATCACTTTCTGTGTCGATTTATGCATGTCCGTCCGTCTGTCTGTCTATGTAAAATTGGAAACAAAGTACAGATTGCATATATAATCCGATTTGGCTAAAATTTGGTACAGCTCATTTATTTGGCCCAAAGACGAACCCTATTGAAATTGGGAAAAATCGGTTCAGATTTAGATAAAGCTCCCATATATATATTTGTCCGATTTACGGACTTTAGTCCCTGAAAATCTTTCGATTTGCACGAAATTTGGCATAGCGTACTGAATTGAGCCTCGACAGATGTGTGCCAAGTTTCGTGAATATCGGTTCAGATTTGGATATAGCTCCCATATATAGTTTCGCCCGATTTTTGGTAAATGGTGCACTAAAGTCCCAGAAAATCGTTCGATTTGGACGAATTTTGGCTTAGCGTACGGAATTAAGTCTAGAATGATGTCTGTTAAGTTTCGTGAAAATCGGTTCAGATTTATATATAGCTCCCATATATAGTTTCGCCCGATTTTAGATAAATGGTGCACCAAAGTACCTGAAAATCGTTCGATTTGCACGAATTTTGGCAATGGCGTACTGAATTAAATCTTGTGCTAAGTTTTGTGAAAATCGGTTCAGATTTAGATATAGCTCCCATATATTGTTTCGTCGGATTTGTGGTGAATGGTGCACCAAAGTCCCAGGAAATCGTTCGATTTGCACGAATTTTAGCATAGCGTACTGAATTGAGCCTCGAAAGATGTGTGCTAAGTTTCGTGAAAATCGGTTAAGATTTAGATATAGCTCCCGTATATAGTTTCGCCCGATTTTAGGTAAATGGTGCACCAAAGTCCCTGAAAATCTTTCGATTTGCACGAATTTTAGCATAGCGCACTGAATTAAATCTAGAAAGACGTATGCTAAGTTTGTGAAAATAGGTTCAGATTTAAATATAGCTCCCATATATAGTTTCGATTTGCACGAACTTTTACATAGCCTTCTGAATTGAGTCTAGAAATACGTGTGCTAAGTTTTGCGAAAATCGGTTCAGATTTATATATAGCTCTCATATATATATTTTCGCCCGATTTGAGGTAAATGGTGCACTAAAGATTCATAGCTAAGCCGATTGACACAACGTACTGATGTTAATATAAATTATTCTCTGATAAGTTTCCTTGAAATGGTTTCAGATATAGATATAGCATAATTAATAATATAATTTCGACTTATTCATGTTAATTGTACACCAAATAATCAATGAGTGTCTGATTGAGATTAAACTATAAACAGTGCTGCATACCGAATAGCGTGTGTCGAGTTTGCTTTAAATCGGTTTACAAAATTTAGCATATGTTGCAGAACGACATGTGTACGGATTGATGTTAGTCGGTTCAGACATATTTAAGTTCGTTGAATTTCATGTAAATATTCCTTTGAAAAATCGACGTATTTTAGGATACATATGTTGAATATACCCAAAGTGGTGAAAGGTATCATATAGTCGGCCCAGTCCGACATTACTACTTTCCTTACTGGTTTTTGTGTGTGTTTTGTTCTGCACACTAACTTCAACTGTAAATGTAGGATATGCCAATATTTCACTCGAATGAAATCATCAATGTGTATGTGAAAGGAATATACAGTG
>NW_026872425.1:0-13485 GCF_032173495.1 Musca vetustissima
CATACATGTTATAAAATCTTTTCCTAAAAGCCTTTGACAGTCTTTATTGAAGGCTCCCATAGCCTGATTAATAATTAGGGTAGTTGGCCCACTTTTGTTTCCAACTGAGGTCGTTATTGGGGAGATTTTTGCAGCATTCGCATACGACAAATTATTAGTGAATTTCGGATAAGTTATATTTGGCATATTTGTTTGGTATTTAATTGTATTGGCTTTTGAATGTGCTTTTTTCTGAGCCATCCTTTCTAGGATTTCAAGCCGTTTAGGACATTTTTTATAACTTGCTACATGTCCTGTAGCTTTGCAATTTATGCATTTTACAGGGATTCCCTTAGTTTTAATTATTTGACCTGTGTTTGGGTCAGTTGTAATGGTTTCCTCTGTGTTTTGGTCTTTGGGACCAGCACATTTAACACAGTTTGGCAACATTCTACAATTTATAGAAATATGGCCATGTCTCTGACAATTTTTACATTGTGGGAGATCCACACTCTTATATTTTTCAATGCTTACACTACTATTTAAAATAAATCTTAGTCTTGTAAAGGATTTGAAAATTTTTAAATTTATACCTGTATCCTCAATAAAGTTCTTAAGATCAGTCTCATCATAGGTATCTGAGACCCCCTTAATAATTAGAGTGTGAGGTTTCTCGTCTTTAATAGTATAGATGAAAAAAGATATTTTCATATTTTCTAAATATTCTCTGACTTTTTGATGGTCTTCAGTTTTACTCAATTTAAGATGAATTAAGTTCTTATTTATGTTATTAATTGTAAACAAATTATGATTTAGCATATCTTTCAATTTTGACGTGAATTCTTTAACGTTAACATTGTAAATTTTAATGATAGGTGATACCTTTTATTTTGGTTGTTGTTGCATTTGCATCTGTTGCTCCGCTTCCACTGCTTGTGTCCTTTTGTGGCATCAACAATGGGTTGCAATCAGCCGGCATTGCTGTTGTTTCATCGTCATCATCGGCTAACATGAGGTCTTCGGCTGCCTCAGTTGCCCAATCTTTTTGTGATGTTAAATTATTTAAATTTGTAGATTGGTGTGCATTTGTTGCGGCACTATATTCGTTTTTTTTTAACGTGTTTGCCCAATCATTGGGAATATTGACATCAACTTTTATATTGCCTTTAGAAATTACATCTAATAGTTCTTGCACTGTTTGTTCTAGTTTTATAATTCTTTCTTTTTCTGCTATGTTTTCTCTAAGCAGATTTTCATATTTTATTTGATATTCTCTTAATTCATCGTCTTTAGATTTTATTGGCTTATGTGCCCTTTTTCTTTTATTTTCAATGGTAATAAAACCATCAGAGTTATTATCACTTCCACTTTTAGCACTATTTTTGATAGCACAGTCATCATTTGGTGATGTAAATTCAAGTTCTTTTATAGTCTGATTGTCATCAGCATTATGGCCGAGACCAGACATTTTGTAAGTCCAAACACTTTATTTGCCTTTTTTTTTGTTGAAGTTTGAAACAAAATTATCTCTAAGAGATGGACTGGTTTCACTTCACTAGCACTTAATACTTTGCACTTTTATTTTTTAATTTTCACTTCACAAGTTGTTTATGCTTCGAGCTTTCAGCTGTCTATTCCTCCCGATTGTGCCGATTGCGCCTCCTTTTATACTGTTTCAGTGGCTCGATGTCGACTGATTATATTTTGACGCCGTACGGATCTCATCGTCGTTGTTCCGGGTTAGTCTATCATATTACCACTAGGGGGATCAGTTTGACCGTTAATTTCAAAAACAAAACCGAATACCATGAATTTCATATATTTTCTTTAAATAACTAGTAATTCAATTACTGTGTCACATAACATAAAACATGATTCCAAATAAAATATTAATACATTTATAATTCAAATATTTTATTTAATTTCGTGGCCCGAGTTAGCATTCAGTGTTTATTGTCCATGTGTTCCAATGTGCTAATATTATTTATTGTTGGCATAACATTATATAAAACACACACTCACTCACACATTTTATGTTTTATTTCGCAAATTGAGCAAATGATTAATGGAAAATATGAAAAGTAATAAATTAATAAAGGAAGGAGTGAACAATAATAATATCACAATACGCAAATGGACAGCAATGTGTTATATTATGAACGTTGTAGTCAGTGTTGCCAAAACTTTATTGATAATAAATGCTAGATTTTATTTGAAAAATGCTAAAAAGTGCTCAAATTTGTATATAGTGTATATTTTATTACTGTTTTAATGGACGAAGTCAAAGTGTTCAAAACTGCCCACCCAGGGGGGCAGCTTTGAACAACGGTTGGCATTTTTGAACGACATGGTCAAATATATATGTTCTTTATTCATAGATATCAGATATGCATTTATTAATTAAAAAATATATACAAAAAGTTTCGAAAATTAAAAACTTCAAATCAAAATATATTAAAATATAAAATTACTTAAAAACAAAAATTAATATGCGGAAAAATACAGTTAATTTCGTAATCATATTAACCCATTTGAAATTTTGAGAAATGGAAGCCAAAAGTTAAAAACTCCCTTTTTTACTGGAGTTTGTTGCGCATGTTCAAAGGTGCCCCACCTGTGGCATTTTACGGAAATTTATAATAGCTTTTTTTGTAGGAAATACATATAAAATAAAATACATTAGTTATATTTGGAATGATAGTTGGAATGCAAAAAAATTGTTTAAAGATAGAAAACGATCACCGAATTCTCTCTGCGCCCTTACAACCAAAACATAAAAAAGTTTACAATGGCACTGCGAAAACATGGTCACCCATGTACATTTTGTCGACAACTCAAAAAGATAGCCAAAGTGGTTTACGCAGATGGAGATTGTCATATACAAAAATGTGGTTACTGGTCAGAAAAATTTTTATTATTAAAATTAACTCTAGCGAAAATATAAATTTAATTTAATTACATTTTTATTTATTATAGTTTTTTCAAGGCAATGACAATACAATTAATTGTAAAAATTATGGAAAATTCTCAAAATATGTATGTTAATATTTTGAGAATTTTCCATAATTGGCAATTACTTAAAGATATACGCTGTCCATGTTCGCCCAAAATACTTCCCAAAAGAACTACGAAGAGCTGAAACCATAAAGGTTCGATATAAAATGTGTGGAAACCCTAATATCTTTTAAAATATAGTTTAGAGCATTTTAGCGGATTTTTCCAAAATGTTCTTTCATTACAACCTTTCCACTTCAATTACAGACTACTAATTAAAACTTTAAGTCAAATCGGTCCAGCCGTTTCTTTAAAATAATTTTCGCAGATTTCCGCGGATTTTTCTCAAAATTTTCTTTCATAAAAACCTTCCCACTGTAATTACCGACAACTGAAAGAAATTTTGAGTCAAATCGAGCCAGCCGTTCTCAATTGATGCGTTAGTATACATTTTTCTTCTTCTACATACTATCATATGCATAATATTGTTTTCATCGTTTTTTCCTCCCTCACTGGTTCCTCAGGATCGTACAATTGTAAGACGCGTTTTACGCACCGTATCGCTGACATTATTTGTCTGTATGTGTACAATATCGTTTTGTGGTATAGTTGTAGCATTAGCCCTAATTATCTTTAATATATGGAATGAACATAGAAGGTAAGTAACAAAGCAAAAGAAAATATAAACCAAAGAACATTTACAGCATCCTATACCTTTACTTTTCCGTAGGGTAGGGTTTAAAACAAAAAGTTTAAAAATTTATTGTTTGCATTAAATGCGTTGCATTGTTGTCTAAAGTACCAACGAATCATTACAATTCGCAAAAATAAGACTAGTTTACCACAATTGTTCTATAGAAAAGAGTACAGCTAATTTTTGGTCCTAAAACTAAAGTAAATCTAGCCACAGGCTCGAAAGGACGTATTTTTTGCATTGTCTTCTGATGCATTCATAGAATCTGAAAAGAAGAATGCCACGTTAAGTTCGCATCACATATAACTAACAACCATGTTGAGAATTTTCTTGCCAGGGTAACCATTTATTAAAGGTATGCAGAGAATATATTTGCATGAAATAATACATGCAAAACAGTCTCAGCAAAATAAGAAATTGCCCACCTATGATGAGCATAAGTCTGACAATTTTTCTATAAACAAGTAGTATGCTTTCAAATTAAAAACCAGTAAGGAAAGTAGCAAAGGATTTATTAAAATCGGATTATGTAAAATCGGACGAATATATAATTATATGTAAGAGCTATATCGAAATCTGAACCGATTTTCCCGAAGCTTTGCACACATCATGTTAAACTCAATTCAGTACGTTGTACCAAATTTTGTGCAATCAAAAGATATTTAAGGATTTGGTGCATTATTTACATAAAATCGGACGAAAATATATGGAAGCAATATTTAAATCTGAACCCATGTTCACGAATCTTAGCAAACATCATTCTAAGCTTAATTCTGTGCGCTATATATATGGTTGCTATATCTAAATCTGAACCGATTTTCACGAATTTTAACACCCATCGTTCTAGACTCAATTCAGTATGTTAGTACTTTTTCACCAGTTGTCAAATTACAGCTGGTAAAATAGTGGTAATGAGGCGGTCCAAACATAGACTTATAGTGATCGTTTTCTAAATAGATGTTTGCAACCCCTCACGAACCCTCTGTGACAAATAACAGACACTTTGTAAGAAAAGTTCGGCTATAACCTTCTATGGGTGGGCTCAGTCAAAATATGGACTGAGGTTTACCACCCTCCAAGAAACCGGAATGGTAATATTGAGCCGCTTTGGTTGAAAATGAGGTTAAAACGTTAAAACAGCGGAAAAGTGCTGGACCTTTACATGGGGCTATGTAAAACATAGCTCTATATTCACATTTTCTGCGTTTACATAGGCCACCGTTCAAGAACACGAACGGCCTCTTCGAAATTGATTCAGATTTATGAAGATCGGCCAATATTCCAATGTGAATTTTGTTTGTATCGCAAGTTACTTTCCTATAAATTCGCGATTGTATTGAAATAAGAATTCCCTCCTTTTTTCCGCGATGAGCAGATTGCAATTAGTTATAAACAAAACCACGGTTCATGGTATCCTGCCTGCATACCATTCTACATTTGCGTTCCTAGTTTGAATGCATGTCAAACTTAAATAAACAACAGTATCTGCATCATTGCCCGCTTCCGTGCCATCTTTTACAACAATGTGATGCATTCGTAGTTGAGAAAATGTTTCACATTTTGCTACTGTTGCTGAGTTTTGCTCCACAGATAACCACCACCTATGCCTATAGTTCCCGTATGCAAACAGATGGTTTTGTCTGTTTTTTCGTTTCTTTCGTCGCTCTGCAGTATGACAATGTTATGTATGATTATTGGAGTGTATTGGCGATGTACCTTCATCAACATCAATAAAGGATGACCTAGTCATTGGCACACATTTTTTGCCTAGAGAATTCACATTCCCACATAACGGAAAAAAGGATTACACAAACCCATATCCATTCATTGCCAACTATCCAACCAGTCGACCAACCACCCACCCACCTATCCTTTTAGTTCAAAAACAAAGAACAACTTGGTCCGATGAAAACGGGTAGGATTCTGCGGCAAATTGAGGTAAATGTATGCGTACACCGTCATCATCTACTCACAATTCATTCATAACAGGAACAAAATGGGAAATATGTTTGTGTGTGCCACCATCCCAGATGCTGTTAAAAGCAATGTGTAAAATTATCCTTGATGTATGTTACATGGAAACTTCCTTCGTGATGAGAAAACACAAATATTCTATAGATAATTTTTCCCTTCTTTGAAAAAATTCTCGATATAGGTCCACAAGGTGACACTCTATTTTCGGTATTTATAAGTGTTTAATCGCATTTTCCACTGACATGATTGTAATATTGACGTGTTCTTATTACAGGACTCCGATATGAACTCACGTTGTAATTTCCAACAATACCCACATTTCCCTGTTAACCAAATATGTTTATTTCCATGCAATAACATACATTCCCTCCTTACATTCATCACATTGTTATATAGGAACGTAATTAAGCTATGTCCGTAAGGATATAATAATTACTATTTCCCAGGATAACGTTATCAATTCGAAATTAAAAACAATAATATTACCAAAATTACTCTCGCAGAATGACTCTACTGATTCAACACAAACGGTTTGCTTGGCTTTATTTCATATCTCTCATGAGATTGTCTTTTTAATTTCATTCATTTATATGTGAGCATTCATAAAATGTTGTCCCGAAACCTAGCAAAGATTATGATTAGTAGCAACAAAATAAAATAGAGTCATTTGGATGTTCGAGACAATAATACTAAAACACAAAAATTAACATCAAAAGGAAAGTCATAATTTATATGGAATACAGCAACTAGCCGTAATGTTTCCCAGGTGATTTAAAAAGGTAAAGGATAAAGAGGAAATATGAGGTTCGATTGGGACTGACATTTTATAACATCTTACACGAGGAAAACTTAACCTTAGAGTATAACTAATTGAAAGAAGCTGAGAAAGAAGCGGTTCAGAATTAGATATAGCTCCCATACTGAAATAAATTCCAGAATAGTATGTATATGGGTTGATTGAAATACCTATGTAGATCACATTTCCATTGTCTGTTTTATATACAGTATATTATACATGTGAGCATCTCTTGTATGTTCCCAAAGCGGTGAAAGGTATCATATAGCCGGCCCGTCCGGCTTTGGCTCTTTCCTTACTGGTTTTGAGTTATAATGTGATGAAATTGTTGTTGGTTACACTACAGTTCACGAAGAAAGGATTTCTTTTATCATACCCTTCTTCTATCTCAAATCCTGTTCATCTTTATGTCCTTATTTTTATAGGACGCTTGGTATTGATTGGAGTATCGGCCCACGCTTTGGTATAGATCCATATAACGGTACGTTCCAATATTCAGGATATTGAGCACGTTTATACAACCGAATTGTCGGAAAATTGGTATTTTCGTTTGCATTGTGAGCGAAATTTCTATACCAATAAATATAAATATATATTGTGACCTCATTTAGGTCTTATTATTAGGTAGGCAAACCTGCATAAAAAACAGTAAGGAAAATAGTAAAGTCGGACGAGGCAGACTATTTGATACCCTTCACCACTTTGGGTATATTTAACAGACGAATCCTAAGAGACGTCGCCAGTAAAACGAAATTGGATCCATAAACATGTCATTCTGCTACCTATAATACATTTTTCATTTGGTCAGATATAAAGTTGCTTCTTACAATGGGACAAAAACATGTAAATCAATTTAAAGCATATCGGCCACATTTTGAGATCTTGTTGTATAATTTCCTTAAAATCGGGAGACCGTTTTCAACAAAGCTTTCCCCATTCTAGGTTATATTAACTTAATTCGTACCCCATGCACAATTTCGTGCAAATCGAAAGATATATAGGGACTTTGGTATACCATTTACATTAAATCGGACGGAGCTATATCTAAATCTGAACCGATTTTCACGAACCTTAAAACACATCATTCTAGACCTAATTAATTACGCGGTGCCAAATTTCGTGGAAATCGAAATATATATAGGGACTTTGATGCACAATTTACATTAAATCGGACGGTAATATATATGTGAGCTATATCTAACTCTGAACCGATTTCCAGGAAACTTGACTCACATCATTCTTGACTTAAATCATTAGGCTGTGCCAAATTTCGTGCAAATCGAAAGATATTTAGAGACCGTTTACATTAAATCGGACGAATATATATATATGGGAGCTATATCTAAATCTGAACCGATTTTTTCCAATTTCAATAGTGTTCATCCTTGGGCCTAATAAGTGTCCTATGCCAAATTTCATTCAATTATGATCATAAATGCGACCTGTACTTTGTTTACAATTTAACATGGACAGACAGACGGACGGATGGACGGACATGGATAAATCGACTTAAAAAGTGATTCTATGTATATTCGCAAAAGGAACCATGTATCTATATCGTTTAATTTTGCCTGTTTCAATCATATGCACAAAGACATAATACCCCGTACCACAGTGTGGTGAAGGGTATAATTAAAACCAGTAGGGAAAGTAGTAAAGTCGGACGGGGCCGACTATATGATACCCTTCGCCACTTTGGGTATATTCAACAGATGAATCCTAACCGACGTCGAATTTTTGAAGGACCATTAACATGACAATACATCCATAAAAGTCATTCTGCAACCTATACTAATTTTTTCATTTGGCCAGGCATAGGGTTGCTTCTTACAATGGGACAAAATTATGTAAATCAATTTAGACAAATATAAATATATATAAACTATATTGAAATCTAAACCGATTACATCGAAACTTGCCACAGGTTGAGTTATACTAATTTCAGTATGTTGTGAGCATAACGGCCACATTTTGAGTTCTTCGTGCATCATGTACTTAAAATCGGGACAAAAAATATATAGGAGCACTATCCAAATCTGAAGCGATGTCAAAACATTCCACACGCTAGGTTATATTAACTTCTGTACGTTGTGCAAAATTTTGTGTCAAACGGCCTACCTTTAGGTCTTTGGTGAACCATTTAGTTAAAATCGGACGAAACTATATATATTGGAGCTATATCTAAATCTGAACCGATCCTTACAATATTTAGCACACTATTCGCTATACTAAATTCAGTACATTTTGTAAAATTTTGCCACACGTTATGTTATAGTCACTCCAGTAGGTAGTGCAAAATGTTGTTCCGATAGGACCTACCTTGGTGAAGCACTTACTTATATCCAATTTCTAGGTTATACTAACTTCAATACGTTGTGCAAAATTTGTGTAAAATCGGACGAAAATATATATGAAGGAGCTATATCAAAATCCGGACCGATTTCAATGAGACTTCAAAAAACATATATATAGGAGCTATATCTAAATCTGGACCAATTTTCACGAAACTGAACACACATAATCTAGGGATATAGGGACTTTGGTACATCATTTACATTAAATGGGGCGAAACTATATATGGGAGCTATATCTAAATCTGGACCGATTTTCAGGAAACTTAACACACATCATACTAGACCTAATTCAGTACGCTGAGCCAAATTTAGTGCAAATCCAATGATATATAGGGATTTTGGTACACCATTTACATTAAATCGGACGAAAATATAAATGGGAGCTATATCTAAATTTGAACCGATTTTTAGGAAACTTAACACACATCATTCTAGACCCAATTCAGTACGCTGTGCGAAATTTCGTGCCAATCGAAAGATACATGGTGTATCTTTCGATTGACATTAAATCGGACGAAAATATATATGGGATCTATATCTAAATCTGGACCGATTTCCAAGAAACTAAGCACACATAATTCTAGACCTAATTCATTACGCTATACACGATTTCGTGCAAATCGAAATATATATAGGGACTTTGGTGCACCATTTACATTAAATCGGACGGAAGTGTATATGGGAGCTATATCTAAATCTGAAGCGATTTTCAGGAAACTCAACACACATCATTATAGACCTAATTCAGTACGGTGTGCCAAATTTCGTGAAAATCGAATGATGTATAGGAACTTTGGTCCACCATTTAAATCAAATCGGGCGAAACTATATAAGGGGAGCTATATTTAAATCTGAACCGATTTTAACAAAATTTCGCATACATCAGCCTGGACCTAATTCAGTACTCTGCGCAAAATTTTGTTCCAATCCGACAAATATTGGGAGTTTGATGCATCATTCATATAAAGTCGGTCAAACCTATATGGAAGCTATATCTAAATCTGCACGATTTCAACAAAACTTCGCATATATAAGTGTGGATCTGATTCAGTGCGCTGTGCAAAATTTTGGAGTTTGGCGCGTCATTTACTTAAAATCGGACTAAACTATATATGGGAGCTATATCTGAATCCGAATCAGTCGCGCTGTAGCATTCAAAGTTGTCGCACGCAATACTCGTATACAATAAATAATTTCATTGTAACCAGTGAACAGACTTACATCAAACATTAATTATTCTTTAATTATCAAACCCACAATTGCCAAGAATTGAAAATCTCCTTTTAAAATTATGGATAGTGAGGATCAACCAAAAAACATCTGTGGACAATGTTCGCTTGCAATTAAAACATTTTTATATGTTCGTTGCCACAACTGTAATCGGCAATTCCACTTCTCTCCATGTTGCTCACTCTCCGAGAGTTCGTATAAGAGCATGAGTCAGACAAAAAGAGTAAATTGGAGATGTCAAAAGCAGTGTTGGGCAAAATTAAATTGAGAGCAAGTGTGTGCGAGCGTAACAGAGAATTCACCATTAAAAACGACTGACGTAAAGAGACCCTCGAGCCTCAGTTACGGTAGCGTATATGGGTAAGCATGCCTGGTCAAAAGTGTACATCAAAATCTCCTAACATAGCCTATATGCAGGGCTGCCATATTTGCCGATTTATCGGCATTTTGACGATTTTTCACTCTAAAAATGGAAAATGCCGATTTTCCGATTTTTGCCTCAGAATTGCCGATATTCCAATTTAGCTTTTCCAGTTTTGTCTAAATTTGTACAAAGAATTATGGTTCTTCCACATTCCACAGCAAATGTGGAACGAATTTTTAGTCAGGTAAACCTTAACAAAACTAAAATTAGAAGCTCACTTGAGAATGATTCATTGGAAGGGATTCTTTATTCTTAATATTACCTCAAACTAAATAATTCATATTGTTTTAATATCAAAATTGATAATGAAATACTAAAAATTTGTAATAAAACCAGTAAGGAAAGTAGTAACGTCGGACGACTATATGATACCCTTCACCACTATGGGTATATTAAACAGGTCTATTAACATAAAATTGGATGAAATAAAATATGTGATATTTATCTAAATGTGAATCTACCTAGATCTATCCATAAACATGTCATTCGTTTGTTACAATGGGACAAAAGTATGTAAATCGACTTCAAACAAATATAAATAGGCCGTTGCGCTATATCTGTACTTCTAGAAAACGCAACTACGTAATTCTATGCTCAATTTTGTAAGTTGTGCAAAATTTGATGTCAATCTGACTAACATGAGCAGTTTGATGCCCAATTTACTTGAAATCGGGCGAAAATATATATGGAAGCTTTATCCAAATATAAAGCGATTTCAAACAAACTTGTCACAAGTTAGGTTATACTAATTTCAGAACGTTTTGTTCCTATTGGTTCCTTGGTGCGTCAATTACTTAAAATCAATCTATAATAAAAGGGAGCTATATCTAAATCTTTGCCGATTTTCACGAAACAAGGCAGACATCACTCTAGGCTCAATTCAGTACGTTGTGCCAAATTTAGTGCAAATCGAAGGATATATAGGGACTTTGGTGCACCATTTACATAAAATCGGACGAAACTATATATGGGAGCTATATCTAAATCTGGACCGATTTTCTCGAAACTTGGCAGACATCATTCTAGGCTCAAGTCAGTACGTTATGCCGAATTTCGTGCAAATCGAAAGATATATAGGGATTTTGGTGCACCATTTACATAAAATCGAACGAAACTATATATGGGAGCTATATCTAAATTAGGACCGATTTTCGCGAAACTTGGCAGACATCACTCTAGGCTTAATTCAATACGTTATGCCAAATTTCGTGCAAATCGAAAGGTATATAGGGACTTTGGGGCACCATTTAGATGAAATCGGACGAAACTATATATGGGAGCTATATCTAAATCTTGACCGATTTTCACGAAACTTGGCAGACATCATTCTAGACCAAAATGATTAGGCTGTACCAAATTTCGTGCAAATCGAAAGATATATAGGGACCGTTTACATTAAATCGGTTAAATATATATATGGGAGCTATATCTAAATCTGAACCGATTTTTCCCAATTTCAATAGGGTTCGTCCTTGGCCCAAACTAATGAGCTGTGCCAAATTTCATCCAATTCGGATCATAAATGCGACCTGTACTTTGCTCACAAAAATACATGGACAGACGGACGGACGGACATGCATAAATCGACTTAGAAAGTGATTCTATGCATATTCTCAAAAGGAACCATGTGTCTATCTTGTTTCCTTTTGCCTGTTACAAACATATGCACGAAGACACAATACCCTGTACCACAGTGTGGTGAAGGGTATAAATATGTACTAGTTTCTAATTTTTTATGACCTTAATACCACACTGTGTTATACGTAAATCTGAAAGATCTCACTAGTGTACATAATAATTACTATATTTTAGAAAAATCTACATTTTTTGTAGAAAAATTAATCTTTTATGTTATTTTTTATACAGAATTGAATTTGTTATCTTTTTTTAATGTAATAAACAATATTGATTTGTTATAAACCAAAAAAAAATATGAATTTATTTATAAATTATATGCTGCCGATTTTTTGCAGATTTTTAAAAATACAAATGTCGATTATGCCGATTTTTTCTGAAAAATTGACGATTTTTCATGAAATTTAACTGGCAGCACTGCCTATATGGTTTTGCCACCTGAGAATGAACAACAACAATATGGAAAGCAACAGAGATGTGAGAGTGATGAAGCTAGTATTAGCAACAAACGTTTCAGAAACGCGAATACACCAACATCATCGCTCAATTATTACGAAAATCCATCACAAAACAAAGACGTAGAAGAGCTAAAGGCTGGTATGAGTAAACTAGAGAACTGTATAATGCAACTAACGATGAGCATAACTAAAACCAGTGAGCGGAGCAGTATAGTCGGACGGGGCCGACCATACGATACCCTACACAACTACCACGGAACTCAAATTTTCTGCGGATGTATATTCCGAGCCTGGGCAATAATTCGTGATGTTTGCACCCCCTTGCCCGATTAGTGGTAAACAACAACTCTTCCTCAAACTGACATATTTTCCGAATATTACGAGTATTCAGTACAGCTATTGTCCAGATTCCCTTCTCCGTGGGTTGTGTTGTGATGTTCGGCTTTCATTTGTGGTGTATAGATCGACTCGATAATAACACAAAAAAATTAAGTTTTCGGTCCACTTCATTCCAAAATTATTATCTGATCATCACCGAAAATTATAGGCGTTGTCCTTGACCATAACTGGAACCTCATGGAACATTTCAAAGCGATCAGCTCTACAGTTCCGTTCTCTAGAGTTATAATGGGTTACTAAATAATATACGAATACGGAGATACCTTTAAATATTTAGGTGTAACTCCCACATCCGAGCACATACAACAATATAATTGGTATTAATTTAAAGGTCAGCCACTCCTCTTGGATATAATATAAACTTCTCGGGTCTATGTCCTTCAGGGGTAAATATATACGCTATAGAATACAAATTTTGTCATTTTTCACACAAAAGTCAGGGTCCATTTGACCCTCTAAATATTGACCGATCTTTATGAAAACAGGCATGCTTATTCTTTGGCCTGATCCCCTTCTCTATGGAAAATTTCACGATGTTTAGGCCATAA